>NW_006419285.1:3721-4749 GCF_000296735.1 Chrysochloris asiatica | reverse complement strand
TACTTCTTCTTAGTTTATCTTAGTCTGCAAGCTCAGCTGAAACTTGTCCTTTAGAGGTGAACTTGCTGGTATTCAATATATCTATGGAGTAGCTTCCAGATTCACAAAAACACACAAGCCACCACAGTATGACAAATGGGCAGACAATTGGTGGAATTAATTATCTCAAAATGACTGATATTGGATATTTTTAATCTGACAACCACAGGGACTATTATGCCAGGAATGAGAAATTGAAAGAATTGTGTCTCATTCATCATCAAAAAGAATATTTTTTAAGATCTATTTGGAACTATAACATTATCTTTGATAAGATAGTATTCATACACCTACAAGAAGACTAGTTAATACAATCATTGTTGAAATTAAGGCACAAAGCACTAATGCAAGCAATGATGAAATTGAAGACACTTTTCAAGTTCATCAATCAGAATTTAATAAAAAATGTAATCAATATATATTGATAAATACAGGTGACTGGAGTGCAAAGGTTTGAAGCAAAGAGGAAGTATCAGTAACTGGACAATATGGTCTTGGTGATAGAATGATGGTGGACATTTCATGGTAGATTATTGCAAGATCAAATACTTCTTCATGAGAAATACCTTTTTAAAAGCAACATAAAAAACGACTATATACATGGACTCCACCAGATAGAGAAAACAGATGTCAAACTGATTGTATCTGTGGCAAGACATGGTGAAAAGCTTTATAATATCACCCAAAATAAAGTCTAGACATACTATGGAACAGAACATCCACAGTTCATACACAAGTTCAGGCTGAAGCTAAACAATATTAAAACATATCCACAGGAAACAAAATATGATTATGAATATTGTTTTTGTTGCTGTTGTTAGGTATCATCCAGTAGGTTCCAACACATAACAATCCTATGAACAATAGAATGAAATGCTGCTCATCCTCAGCCAAACCCAGAATCATTGATACCTTTAAGCCCATTCACTTTGCCATTCCATCTCATTGAAAATCTTTTTCTCCGACCATCCACTTTATCAAAAATGATA
>NW_006419285.1:0-441 GCF_000296735.1 Chrysochloris asiatica | reverse complement strand
TGATATGGAGGTGTTCAATGATTTATTTCCTCAGATGTAATCAATTTCATTTCTATATTTTCCTTCTGGTGAGGTTCATGTGTATACACATAGTAAACCATGTGGTCATCTGATTCAAAATGGCCGTACTTTGAGCAGTGAGAACTGGGAACAGTGAAAACTTGGAGCAGCGAGAACTTGGAGCAGCGAGAACTTTGAGCAGCGAGACGTGTAGTGTGGAGCTCCAACAACAACAACATGGAATACTGGGCCATAAGGCTGTTTAACTGCAAGTTGCAGAAAGCCTCATCTCTCTCATGTGGAGGGACTGGAGGATTTGAGCTGCTGACCACGGGCTTCACAGCCAGGTTTTTTAACTACTACACTACCAGGCCTTCCTTAAAGATGGCAGATCGGGTAGATGTGTAGTGAGGAGCTCAGTCAACAACAACACGGAATACC
>NW_006419284.1:0-3369 GCF_000296735.1 Chrysochloris asiatica | reverse complement strand
TGTGGGGTTTCAGAAGTAGAAAATATTACTTCTATGTGAAGGGACAGAGAGCAGTGAAGGCTTCATGGAGGAGGTGGTCCGGGAGCCTTTGCTGTTTAAGATTAATCGTGACATGGGAGAGGAGAGAGGATCCTTCTGGGTGGAGAATCATATCTGCAAACAAATGGAGGTACGAATGTGTAGCAAGAGATCATGACCAGAGTCACCGAACTCAGCTGGGTCTCAGTATGAGAATCTATGATAAAAAGTTGGAAACATAAGATGACATTCTCATCCCGAAATGTTTTGTGGCTCTGGTTTAGGAGTTCAGACTTTGTTTTGGAGTAGCGTGATACAGCTATGGGTGAGAATACAGAAAGTGAAAGTGGAGCGAGAAGAAAAACTAGTCTGGGAGAGAACGGATGCTTAGAAGTGATGCATTTTTTGGTAATTAGACTGGTGAGTGGTTGTGGAGTCTGAATGAGAATCTTGAGAGTGACGTTTTTAACTCAGTGAACAAAGGTAGGGTTTTGGGAAATGACCCCTGCTTGACATTTACAGGATCCCAAAGAACCTATTTGAATGCCATTATTTCAGTGATTGCCTTTTCAATTTGTAGACGGTCTAATGCTCATCAAATTCACCTTTAATTTAGAATGATAACCAATGTAGGGAAGAAGAAGAAAATAAAAAATGAAACAAAACAAACACAACACAGGGTTGTGTGCTTGTATTCCAGAGTGGTTACCATTCTGAGTATTATCTGTAAATGTGATTTTGAATAAACCCCAAACTCATATGTGAGAGTCTGGATAGAAATGAGTTCTGTCTTTTTAGTTAGGATGGCAGAAAACAGGCAACGGATAGAGTATTCTAATTTTGAAAGCCCTACAAGAGGAGTTGTTAAAATACATAAATATAAACTTCTTGAAAGTTACTGTATATCCATATGCTGATATATGATCAACCACTTCTATTCAAGGTAAGTCATTAGCTATTAAGTTTTTATTTTATATGTGTAATAAATGCTTCTAGTGGTTATGAACCAGGCTGTGAACCGCAAGGTCAGCAGTTAGAAACTACCAGCTGTTCCATGGCAGAAAGATGAGGCTTTCTGCTCTCATAAAGATTTACAGTCTCAGAAACCCTGTACAGGGTCGCTATGAGTCGCAACCGACTCCAGGTCACATAACCACCACCAGGTTCAAAAGAACCAAAATACTGATGCCACTTTCAGAGACCTTTGCTGGTGCAATGATTAAAGCTGAGGTGTCCTTGCTTTACACCCCGGTGAGGTCCAGGTGCCGAAGGCATATCTCAAAGCCAGCAGCCCAGAGTAAAGCCTTTTCTGCTTCCTTCCCTCCCAACATGAAAGTCCTGATTGGAAGATAATGGCAGTAGAGGCACCAAAGGAATAAATCTAAAAAGTGTCCCCACAGTTAGGACCCATATGGATTCCATGTTGGGTGTAGAGTCTGAACCACTGTTGTTTCTGGCATCTCACTGGGATCAAATTCACTTGAAGCTCTTTTTTCCCTCAGAAAATTTCCATCTAGGACTCTTTGGATGGCAAACAACAGAAAACTTGTAGATAATGGAAAAACTGTATTAGTTCCTGTAACTGAAAGGTCTCGGGGTAGGATTGACGTCAAGTCAGACTTGATCCCGTGGCTCAAACAATGCCATGAAGACCCTCCTGACTTCTCTCCATCTCATTGGTTTGTCTTTTGTGGTTGTGACTTCTTCCTCAGACCACTCAGAGTATCTCCTCAGGAGCCGAGTTTCTCGTCTTTTGGGAACAAAATTCCTCAAGCAGTTTCAGACTTTATTTCATGCATCTCCTCAAGGAGAAGGAAGAGGGTCTTCCAGTAGCTCCTAGAAAGAAATTTTCTTACTTTGCTGTGGCTGGAGAGATAAGATATGCAGCTTTGTTCAAGCCAACTGGGGCCCACCCCTGCAATTGAGGGTGTGGTCATTCACACCCAAATTGAGTGAGAATAGAAAAAACTGGAAGAGGAATAAATTCCTGAAAGGAAAATCGCTGAAGCTGAGACATGGAGGCTCTGGACATAACCAGAAATGCTCACAGCAACAACTTTGCAACTGCTTTTACATTTTGCCTTTTCCTAGACATCTTGATTTTATTTTATTTTGCCACAAAGTCACCTGAGGAAGTCAGCAAGTGAAATCAATCCAGATTGTAGACTGGATGAATCCTTTGATCTTCATTTCCAAGTCCTGGTTCTGTGTCTCCAAACAGGAGGTTGGCAGGGATGGCAGACACCTGGCACACAGGCTGGCACTCCCCTCCTCCCCCAAGTCCTGTGGCAGACATCATCAATCAATCATGGGACTCCTTCCGATGCAATCCATATGTGGTCCCAGAGACCTACTCAAAACACTATTCTGGACAGCCCCTACTGTAGTATTGGTGTTGACAAGTGAGATAAAACGTATTTGCCATCTCTGGAAAGGATTGCACATCAATGACCCAAACAACCAATGAATTTTACTCTTACGCGAAGAACATTCACGAGCACATACTTATGCATTCATATCCCTCAGTGTTTCTCAAAATATGGTCTGCAGAGCCCATGCATCAAAATCCACTTGTGTTCTTAAAATGCAGATTCCTGAGACCTACTCTAGAGTGAAAGAATCAGAATTTCTACAGTTAAAGATGCCTCCAAGTCATATCATCAAAACAACAGTTTTAAATACTTAGTAAGCAAATAAACACTATAGAGCCAAAAGCTTCAGTCCTACTAGGTTGCTGAGATATTGCCTCATTCTTCATGTATTCTTGTAGCAGATATCTATTGAGTGACGGCTGTGTGCAGACACTGGGTTGGTTTCTGTGAGAGTTGTGTAATTAGAGTCTGTAGACTTATACAATGGGGACATTGGCAGTTTGGTTGTAGAATGATTGCCTTCCATGTGGGAAGCCTGCTTCAATTCCTGGCCATGAACTTCCTGTGTAACCATCCCCTGTCTGTCAGTGGAGTCTTGGATGCTGAGCAGCTTTCAGGTGAACTTCCAGACAAAGACAGACTAGAAAGACAGACCTGCAATCTACTTTAGAAAAGAAAACAATGAAAAGCCTATGGGTCCTAATGGTTTGTTCTGCCACTGATCATGGGAATGGAGAAGGACGAAGTGGAGCTTTGTTCCATCATCCATTGAGGATCTATTTGATGGCACCTCATAACTGGACCCTGGTAGTAGAATGGGTTATAGGTTGCACTGCTATCTGAAAGGTCACCAGTTTGAATTTACCAGCTTCTCTGAAGGGGAAAGATGAGGCTTTCTGCTCCAGTAAAGGTTTACAGCCTCGGAAACCCTATACAGGGTAGCTATGGACAGAACTGACTTCACGGCACATAACTACCA
>NW_006419283.1:3319-3851 GCF_000296735.1 Chrysochloris asiatica | reverse complement strand
CAATAAGAAAAGTGAAAAGGGAAGCCCACATCCTGATAACACCTACAAGGAAGCAATCATAAAGTATAAAAAATACCAAAATAAATACTGAGTTAAGTATTAAGGCCACAGATAAATACTAAACATGTCTAAGAAGCAAAAGCAGATGATCATATCAGCACATGTCCAGAAATAAGATAAAATATATGAGACAAATGACCTAGAAGTAGACCTGGACTATATTCTGGAAAGAGGGCAGGCCTTGGAAAGGCCTGAGAAGATTATTCAGAAAAATTATTATAAAATGTTTCAAAACACTTTACAATGGAGTTGAGAAAAATAAGGAAGCCAGGAAAGCACTACAGGAACAACCAAATAAAATAGATACCGCATTGGAAACTATTCAAAAGCTACAGAAAGAGGTCCAAATGATCAATAACTGAATATCAGAAATAGACAATACACTGAAAGGGCAAAAGAGTAGAATAGAAGACATGGAAGGAAGAACCAGTGAGTTAGAAGACAAATCTCTCAATACCACTAAGATAGAAGA
>NW_006419283.1:0-524 GCF_000296735.1 Chrysochloris asiatica | reverse complement strand
ATTATAATAAAATAAGAATAATCATGCCCAATAAGAAACAATTAACATTATTGAAACACGTCCAAAAGCAGAAGAGAGCAGCAGATGCAAATGAGCTGGAGACAGACAAAGGCTTTATAAAGGAGGAGGAATGAGTTCTGGCTATGCCTGAGAGGGCATTCAGAAGAATGATATGGAAACAAATTCAAGTACTCCACAAAGGGGTCGAGGAAAATAAGGAAGAAGTAAGGAAAGTACTGCAAGAACAATCTAATAGGATTGACACAGCATTGGAAACAATTCAAAACTTGCAAAAAGATGTCCAGGTGATCAATAAAAAGATATCAGAAATAGACAATAGGCTGAAAAGGGGAAAGGAGCAGACTAGAAGAGATGGAAGCCAGAACTAGCAAACTTGAATACAAACCTCTCAATACTGCCAAGACAGACGAGCAAGCAGCTAAAAGGATAAAACAATCTGAAGAGAGTCTAAGATTCATGCTGGATAACATGAAGAAGAATAATGTAAGAATTATTGGCATTCC
>NW_006419282.1:2390-3179 GCF_000296735.1 Chrysochloris asiatica | reverse complement strand
TACAACAACAATAACAACAACAAAGGGTGGAATGTCATGGATTGAATTATATTCCTTCCAAATATATGTCCCGACACTTGTCTGTCGGTTTGTGTACTGAGGTGGTGTGCATGTTACTGTGAAGTTGGAAGCTATACAACCAGTATTTCAAATACCAGCAAGGTTGCCCATGGTAGACAAGTTTCAACAGAGTTTCTAGACTAAGACAGACTAGGAAGAAGGAAGGGTGAATTACTCCTGAATGCTTAGCCAATGAACACATTATGAATAGCAGCAGAATATTGTCAGGTATAGTGCTGGAAGATGAAAATGTTATGAATAGCACCAGACATTATCAGGAAGTCAGTGGTTTGGCAGTTCAAACCCACTAGCTGCTCCACGGAAACCCTATACAGGGTCATATGAGTCAGAATTGAGTCAATAGCTCTTAACAACTTAAGTGCTAGAAGATGAGCCCTTCAAATTGGAAGACACTCGAAATACAATTGGGGAAGAGCTGTCTCCTCCAAGTAGAGTGGAGTAAAGCTTTCAGGACCTTCATTTGCTGATTGGCAAAATGTAGTCCTGGTAAGACTCTCTAGTTAAACTGGTTAAGCTGTAGACTGTTAACTGCAAGGCCAGTGTTTCAAATTCACAAGCTGCTCCTTGGAAACCTTATGCAGGGTCACTGTGAGTCATAACTGACTCAATGACACTTAACAACAATAACAAAGCAAAATTTTGGATGGTGCAGAAAGCATCAAAAGAAGATGGAAGGAATACACAGTCATGGTAGCAGAAAGAAATGGT
>NW_006419282.1:0-535 GCF_000296735.1 Chrysochloris asiatica | reverse complement strand
AAATCAAACTCACTAGCTGCTCTTCAGAAATCCTATACAGGATCAGTATGTGTCAGAATCTACTTCACAGCTCTTAACAACAACAACAACAACAATGGGCAAAATATAGTCCTGGTAAGACTCTATAGTTAAGCTGGTTAAGCTGTAGACTGCTAACTGCAAGGCCAGTGTTTCAAATTCACAAGTTGCTCCTGGGAAACCTTATGCAGGGTCACTGTGAGTCATAGCTGACTTGATGGCACTTAATAACAATAACAAAGCAAAATTTTGAATGGTGCAGAAAACATCAAAAGAAGATAGAAGGAATACACAGTCACTATGGCAGAAAGAAATGGTTGATGTTCAATCATTTCAAGAGATAGCATTTGATCAAGAACAGATAGTACTTAAGAAAGAAGTCCAAGCTGCACTGAAGGCATTTGTGAAAAATAAGGCTCCAGGAATTGACAGAATATAAATGAAAACCTTTCAACAAACTCGTGCAGCATCGGAGGTACTCATTCATCTGTACTAAGAAATTTGGATGATAGCTACC
>NW_006419281.1:2486-3596 GCF_000296735.1 Chrysochloris asiatica | reverse complement strand
CTTCTGCCACAAATTCCCCCAGCTGTGAGCCTTCCAGCTTCTAAATATTCCTTTATATGTGGCTCAGAGTTCTGGGACCATCCCCTGAGCCTGCTTGGTCAGGTATTCTGTGTTGTTCCTGGCGGAGCTCCTTTACTGCACTTTGACCCGATCTGCCATCTTGTTTGTTCTCCTCCTCTATTTCTTCTTCTTCTTCTTTTTTGATGTACACAAAACACACAGAAAATATATATTTGTTTAAAGAACCCAAGGGTACATTTTGCAAGCCAACCTACTGTCCATAGGTACACAGCCTTTCTCATTCCATGGGTCTAGAGTTCTCAGTTGCTGTATCTCTCAGTGCGGTAGCCTCTACTTCCGTCTCTGGTGTCGCTGCTTCTCTGGTTAGGATCCCACACTCTGCTCATGCTCTTCCCTCTTGATGGTCCTAGGATCCTCTGTTCCTGGAATGAAAGATTAACTACTCCCCCTTTTGTGTTTCACATCTTCTACCTGTATGGTTGTGACCATGACAATTAGTCATGATACCAATTACTCACTATTGAATCAAAAGAATCCTATCTCCATCCTCCCCTGATTGTTTCTTTTGTCAAGGAAACCTTTACTTAACTGTTGACAGCATTGGTCTCATGCAATATTTGTCCTTTTGTGATTCACTTATTTCATTCAGCATAATGTCCTCCAGGTTCATCCATGTTGTGAGGTGTTTATTCATTGCTATTCTTCAACATTGCCTAGGATTCCATTGTGTGTATGTACCAAAGTTTGTTTAACCATTTTTTCTGCTGATGGGCATTTAGGCTGTCTCCATCTTTTTGGGCTCAAGCGTGGCAACAATAGTGAGGTTGGCCCAGGATTGGGCAGTGTTTCGTTCTGTTGTGCATAAAGTCTCTATGAGTCGGCATCAACTCGATGGCACCTAACAGGAACAACGTCTTTTTGATGTGTCTCTTGTAGGCAGCGTATTGAAGGATCCTGTTTTCTTATCCATTCTGCTCTCTGTCTCTCTCTTTTTAAAGTTTTTATTGTGAATTGAGTGAGAGTTTACATGGGAGAACATCAGCTTTACACTCCTCCTATTGTATTTTGTTTCATGGAAATGACTACAAT
>NW_006419281.1:0-551 GCF_000296735.1 Chrysochloris asiatica | reverse complement strand
GAATATGCTAACTATAAAGACATTAGCGGGACAAGGAAATGGAGTTATAGAAGAGAACAATGAGGGAGAAAACACAAGGAAGAAAATTCTTTTAAAACCACTTAAGAAAAACTAGAAAAAAGAAGAGGGACAGGAAAGTGAAGCCATGTTGTTGTTGTGTTGTGTGCCATAGAGTCAGTTCTGACTCAGTGACCCTGTACAGGGTTTCCGAGGCTGTAAATCTTTCCAGGAGTAGAACGCCTCATCTTTCTCTCGCGGAACCGCTGGTAGTTTCGAACTGCTGACTTTGAGGTTGGCAGCCCAACTCAACCACTACGCTACCAGAGCTCCTTAAAGTGAAGCCATGTTGTTGTTAAGTGCCGTCGAATCGGTTCTGACCCATAGCGACCCTGTACAGGGTTTCCGAGGCTGTAAATCTTTACGGGAGCAGAAAACATCATCTTTTTCCCACGGAATGGCTGGTAGTCTCGAACTGCTGACCTTAAGGTTCGCAGCCTGATTCGTAACCACTACGCTACCAGAGCTCCTTAAAGTGAAGCCATAGGAAAGAA
>NW_006419280.1:0-3366 GCF_000296735.1 Chrysochloris asiatica | reverse complement strand
GGTACCGACTCAACGGCACTTAACAACAACAACAAGGGGACAAGCTGGATGGAGAGGAAGGGGGAAAGGAGTAGTGTGAGCACGCATCTGCATGATATGTGGAGTCTTGGGGAGGGGCTTTAGGCTAATTCATGTGAGAAGTAAAACCACTGGAGGGTTCTGTGAATAGTCAGGTTGGAAAGATTTGTTTCCTCCTCAAGCGGTGATGACCACTGCGACAAGAATAGAAGGGGGATATCACTACCACTAGTCATGGTATGGGCGCAGCGGGTTAATGCACTGGACCACTAAGTCAGGTTGAACCACAAGGTCAGTGAGTTAAGTTTACCAGCTGCTCTTCGGAAACTCTACATAGGGTTGCTGCAATTTGGAACCGACTCGACAGCACTTAACAACAACTGAAATGTCTAAGCAGTTAAAACCAAGACAAACAACGAAAACTTTCCTTCTCATCATCAGCTTTCTAGGAAAGGAGTAGAAAATGTTTCCTCAGCATAACTCCTACAGTATCTTTCTCACAGGGCAATTCTCTCATTTCCACTCCAGCAGGAAGCTGCTTCATATAATTCACATAGCTCTTTCCACAGAGGGCTACAAAAATAATAGAAGAATGATTTCATCTTTCTTCACCTTTATCATCATCACAATAGAAACAAACACATGAATGTTGATCCCACTACTTTCAAAAAGATTTAGGTGAATTCCAACCCCCTGCAAACAAAAAGAAGAGACAGACTGAAATCCTTGATTCAGTCTCTCTTCTTCAATAGTCATCCTCCCAGACAAGTTGTTGTCGTTGTTAAGTGCCGTTGAGTCGGTTCCAAATGATAGTGACCTTGCATAGGGTTTCCAAGGAGTGGCTGGTGAGCTTGAACTGCTGACCTTATGGTTCAAGCAGATCTTGCAGTCCAGTGCATTAACGCACTGGACTCCCAGACAAGAACGTGTAAAGATTACTTATATTGGAGACAATAAAACCTTAGAAAATCAATTAGGAAAATGGCAAGAAAAATTTTATTTCTGTATTGGTCAGCTCAAATTAACAAAGGTTTTTGCTACTTTTGCTTACTCTGAGCCTATCTGGATTCACAAGCTCCTCTGTGTTTGTTTAACTGGCTGCATGTTCTGTGTCTTTGATATTCTTTTTGACATCGATGCAGAATCTAGAAATTGCTAGAATCTAGGTAGATCAGATGCCATTATAACAGCCAAAAGAAAATATGCCAACTGACTGGAATGGAATTTTGTCATAAGGAACAAAATGCTGGAAGCTCCTTGTCAAGGAGTTGAGGAGAAGTGTAGATCACTGGTGGTGAAATAACTCAGAAGACATTAACAGTTGCTGTTGAATTGACTCTGACTCATGGCAGGCACCTTTTGTGTCAGATCAGAACTGCACTGAACGGTTTTTTCAAGGCTAAGTGGTCTTTCAGAACCTGATCTCCAGGCCTTCCTTCTGAGGTGCTTCTGGGTGGGTTTGAACTGCCTCCCTTTTGGATAGCCGTTGAACCCATAACCATTTATGCCACCCAGGGACTCAGTAAGGAACACAGACAACACACATACCAGTTGGGAGAAATGGTGGTGAAGAATGCAAGTTCTGGACCTGGCTGCTTGATTCTGACCCCAGGTTGTGTCCCTTACTAGTGACGTGACTGTCCTGCCTAGCAGTAACTTGTGTGGAGTGCTACCATGAGGACTAAATATCAGATGAAGAGTGCTGGCATGACATCTGGCACACAATGTTCAATAGGTACTAGTGGCTATTATCATTATTATACAATCAGGAAATCTCAACTCTCTTCTTAAGTATAGAATCATTTAGATCTGTCGTAAGCTTGGGATGCTAGAAAGTCTAGAAATAGAGAAGTTAGTAAACACAGCATGCAATCTGAAAACATTTGTAGGAAAATACAAATTAAATAGGTCAGAGAAGGGAGAACAGTTCTCCCTCAGATTGTTTATAGGAAAATAAATAACAAAGCACATTTACTGTATATGGAAATTATTTTCTAATAAGCACACCTACTGTATTACAATAAACACACAATGGGAATTTTCTATGTGAAAAATACACTTCAACCTCTGGGAAATTCACTTGATAAAAAGGGACCTAATAGTCAACCTCATGCACAGATCAACCCTTCTAAATCAATAGTCAGGGTGTCAATCTCTCTTTCTATTATTAAGTGACGTCAAGTCGATTCTGACTCATAGCGGCCCTGCACAGGGTTTCCAAGGAACGGCTCGTGAGTTTGAACCACTGACCTTGCAGTTAGCAACAGTCCAATGTCACTACAGGACTCTCTGTCTCTCTCTCTCAGTTCTGACTCACAATGACTTTGTATAAAGATTTTCCTGGGAGCTTGAACGCCGAACTGGTGGATCAAACTGACTCTACAGTCCATAACACCACACCAGGACTCCAGAACCTATATAGGGTCACTATGAGTTGGAACTGATTCCACGGCACACGACAACAACATAAACATACATAGTTGACCCTCGAGCAATGTGGTGGCTGGGATACCAGCCCAGAGTGCAGTCAAAAATACAAGTATAACTTCTGACTTCCCAAAACTTTATTAATAAGAGCCTACCACTGACTGGAGAGGAGCTCTGGTAGTGTAGTGGGTTACGAGTTGGGCTGCTCCATGCAAGGTCAGCAGTCTAAACTACAGCAGCTCCACGGGAGAAAGATGAGACTTTTCTGCTCCTGTAACGATTTACAACCTGGGAAACACTATACAGTGTTGCTAAGGAGTCGGAATTGACTCCACGGCACACCACCACCACCACCACTAATGACTGGAAGACTTACCAATAACATAACCAGTTGATGAACACATAGTTTTTTATGCTCTATGTTTTATGTACTACGGTCTCAAAACAGGAGTCCTGGTGTGGAGCTATAAGATTAGCACTGGGCTGCTAACCACAATCTTGGTGGTTCCAATCTAGCAGCTGTCCCTTGGAAACCCTATGTTGTTGTTGTTATGTGCCGTGGAGTCGGTTTCGACTTATAGTGACCCTGCATATGGTTTCTGAGGCTGTAAATCTTTATGGGAGCAAAAAGCCTCATCTTTCTCCCACGGAACAGCTGGTAGTTTCGAACTGCTGACCTTGCGGCTCACAGACCACTATGCTATCAGAGCTCCTTGGAAACCCTATACAGGGTCATTATGAGTCAGAACCGACTCAATGGCACATAACAACAGTAACAACAAGAGTCTTACAATAAGCTGGAGAGAAGAAAAGGTTATTAAGAAAATCATAAGGAAGAGAAAACTATATTCAAGCTGCTGTACTGTATTTATTGATGCCATAAATTCATGCTGTCTGTGTTTATTAAAAAAATGTGTGTAT
>NW_006419279.1:2714-3215 GCF_000296735.1 Chrysochloris asiatica | reverse complement strand
GGTGTGAATGTGTAAGTTTTAAATCTCTAATATATTTCTTACTAAGATTCTACTGAAAACTTTTATTATAAAATAAAATATTAAAAATAAGCTGATTAAAACAAAGATTAATAGAAAAAGATAGAGACAGCAGCGTTCCCATATGAGATCCCTATTGGGGTCTTGTGTTACAAAAGGGGGTACCCATTGTGGCCCTGTTTGTTTAGGGCCCTTCATGTTCAGAATCCCTCTCATGGCCTCCGCAATCTCCTCCCTTTCTATTTTTTTAAAAATGAAACATACAAACTTTTTGTTGAATAGCTGTAATGGTTCAAAAGGAACTAGTTGAGACTGTATTCTTAATAGAATTGACTGAAGATACAGCCACCTGTTCTAAGGAGGTGGATTGTAAGTGTGGGTGACTAGTGGATCTGATTTGTGAATGCAAAGCTTGCATATTGAATGAAATGTTTGAGTTGTTCCAAATGCCTTTAAGTTGAGCCTGAATTTGAGGCCAGGTAA
>NW_006419279.1:0-829 GCF_000296735.1 Chrysochloris asiatica | reverse complement strand
GACCTATCTGATTCCATAACTTAACATCAACTACTCCATCCTCAGGGAACCAAGGACAAACAGTATGTACAAAATCAATAAAATTACAATGTTGATTATAATCTACTTTTACACCTCGGCTGCGCAAAGTTTCTCTCAGCATATTTATATACTGTGCTTTTCCCAGTTTGTTCCCGATGCTTACCTGATCAGTTTGCCCTCCTATTCTATATGTGTCCACGTGTGTCCCTTTTCTTCCTATTTCCTCAGGAGGGTCCTTTGTGTTATCTCTCGTATTCAAGCTCCCACGTGGGTGCCAGATATCGGGGTCTGAGACCGGCTCAGACCACTGCGTTGGTTACTCGAGGAGAGGCGAGAATTAATTAATCAGGTAAGGATCAACAGGCTGATGGCCAGTGATAAATTTATTGTAGCAACTTGGTTTATATAATACTTTTAGCATTGTTGTTGTTGTTGTTAAGTGCCGTCGAGTCCGTTCTGACCCATCGGGACCCTGTAGTGGGTTTCCAAGGCTATAAATCTTTACGGGAGCAGAACACCTCATCTTTCTTCCACAGAGCAGCTGGTAGTTTCAAACTACTGGCCCTAAGGTTCGCAACCCGATTCGTAAACACTACGCTACCGGAGCAACTTTTAGCATTAGGTCATAATTATACTGCCTAGTTACAAGTTTTCCATAGTAACAAGGAAAAAGGATACCAACCAGGATATGATCACATAAGTATAAACATTGTTATAGCAACACAGAATCACGGGATTTTAGCTCAATTTAAGTTCCCTTTTCCCAGGATTGTCCTAGTTATAATTAACAATATTAAGTCCCGATCAC
>NW_006419278.1:0-3586 GCF_000296735.1 Chrysochloris asiatica | reverse complement strand
CAGCATTGATGGACTCAAGTGTGGCAACAGTAGTGAGGTTGGCCCAGGATCGGACATTGTTTCGTTCTGCTGTGCCAACTCGATGGCACCTAACAACAACAATAATGTTGGGCATGGTGGTTAAATTTTATATTGTGGCAGACAGCCTCTAAAATGACCTCAGTAATTTCTGCTCTCTGTTATTCATGATCTTACCCAAGCCTCTCTCCTAAGTGTTCTATAAGTAGGAAGCAGAAAACTGTAGGATGTTACTTCCAAGATTAAGTTCCAAGAATGGCTTCCGTCTTGCATGTACTATCCCACTCTCTCGCTTACTACCTTTGGTAACTGTCATGTTTTGTTCTTATTCTTTAAACTTTTTATTGTGAATTGGATGAAGATTTACAGAGCAGATTATCAGGTTTACATTCAGCAAATCATATACATTGATTGCTACGTTACAATAACTGCAATCTCCTCCATGTAATGTCAGTTAACAGCATTTGCCTCCATTCTCTTTAATTTGTGCATTCCTTTCTGTGTCCCTCTACCTTCATCTCTCTTCTGCTAACCTCCCGCTTGTTATATATTATCTGGCCCATCATTCATATTAACATGTGGACTCCTGGTGTGGCGCTATGGGTTAATGCTCCTGACTGCAAAGCTGTTTGAACTGTAAGGTTGGCAGTTCAAACTCACCAACTGCTCCTCAGAAACCCTATACAGGGTCACTATGGGTCAGAATCGATTCAACGGCACTTAACAGCAACAACAACAACCCTCTAGCTCATGAATAATTTTCCCTCCTTCCCTTCCCTGCGTTGTTGTTGTTGTTAGGTGCCATCGAGAGGGTACCAACTCATAGAGACCTTATGCACAATAGAACGAAACACTGTCCGGTCCCGGGCCAACCTCACAATTGTTGCCACACCTCCCTGTTGTTGTTGTTGTTGTTGTTGTTGAGTATATATAGATAACATATACATGTACTTTTGAAAGAAAGTACTTTCAAATTTTGGCCTGCCCCATTTTCATATTTTCTGCTTTCCCCAGTCTTGCTTACAGAGTAAAAGTCTGTCTCCTCCATACTTCCTGGAGGAGATGCTGAAGATTGGGATAGACTGGGAGTGGGAATGAAGCTGGCAATTTATGGGCTCATTAGGTTAAGTACTGGACTGCTAACCACAATGTCAATGGTTCAAGTCTGGTCAGCTGTTCTGTAGGAGAAAGATGAGACTTTCAACTCCCTCCATAAAGATTTATAGCCTTAGAAACTCTATACAGAGTTGAGTCAGAACTGACTTGATGGCACTTAACAACAACATAGCAATAACAGTTAGCCATTAAATTTCATTTCTTTTTAATATAATCTCATAACAAAAGCATGAGACATTAACAAATCCTAAGAAAGTGTCTGCTGTCAATAATATTAATTAATTGATTAATCAGCCACACCTTGACGATATCCTTTGTGGGTATTCCTAAGCTCAGATAACCAAGGGATATCACATTCTCTGTACCTAAATAAGAGAGGAATACCTTCAGCCCCCCACTAACTGGAGCCATTAAAGACATATTTTCCTATGGCAAACACTTTCGTGGTGGTCCCCTGAAGCTACCAACTTGAATCCATTATATACAGAGGCAAATACAATGTGATAAATACACAACTAACACCAGCAAAGAGAATTAAATCAATTAAGTTCATTAAGAGTCTGTAATTCAAACTGAGTTACTTTTGGATTGAACACCACGGTTTCTCTAATATAAACTTGAGTTTGTTCAGGCATGCCAAAGAGGAGCTCTGATTATATCTAAATGAATATCAGCCTCCTTGCTTATCTTTGAAAAGCTAAAGAATTTCTCCAGACCACTGTACAAGGTTGCTACTGTAATCCCCAAATAAATACAATGCTAATCAAAAGAGACCGCCCCTATATGCTACCTGTCTCTGGCTATTAGCATCAAGGCACTACACAATAGGTCTTCTCGAACATAGCAACCACAGTGTTACAAAGCTTTACAAATTCAAAGAGGCAGCTCTGTACTACCAAGAGCTTCCAAATATAAAGACAAAAAAACAAAACAAAAACCATGTACAAGACCTTGGAAAGCTTTCCTCCCTTCCCCTGGTTCCCTCATGAGGAGAACCTGACAGGCAGGGCCAATCCAAAGGAAAGAAGCCTAGGAGAACTCCCCTGCTTTCACTTCTTTGTTTTAATCTTTCCACAACACTGGTCTACATAAAAATCAATACATAAGCCAATCTTTCATAATCAACAGTTCTTTTAAATAGGTTTTCATTCCAGGAATAGCCCTAGGTTTAAGGCCAAATTCTCTACTGTGGCGCCACTGAAAGTCAAATAGAATACCTAAATTAGAATTTGACACCTAATGATATAGAACTTGATGGGAAGCAATAGAAAAACATACTTTTCCTGTAAATCTCTTCTTAATATACATCATATACAAATGAAGAAATTGAATTTCAATTTTTAATCCTTCTTTGCCAAATGCAACAAAAGTACAAGCATACACTTTTTAACCTCTGTCCCAAGATTTGCACTGTTACACTTTTTTTAAATAAACCCACTGCCATCAGTTAATTTCAACTCATAACAACATTATAGGATAGAGTAGAGCTTCTCCATGGGGTTCCTGACATTGTAAATCTTTACAGAGCGCCTCATCCTTCTTCCTCAGAGCATATGGTGGGTTCGAACCAACAACCTTTTAGTTAGCAGGTCAATGCTTAGCCCACTGCATCATTAGGGCTGATAGATAGATAGATAGATAAATTTGATGCTCTTTTAATATAATATCAGCATGCTTTATAGTATTGAATTTGCACATACATAAAAAGGACAGCAAAGCCTCAAATATTTTCAGAAATCCCAGAGATTAAATTTTCTCCAGTTTATAGAATCATTAGCATCTTTCTAAAGTTGTAAAATCATTATTGCCTTTTTTCATTGAATGCCACACTTTAATGGCACATTGAGTGCGGCACTCAAATATTTATAAAAACAGAACATTCAGAATGTTAGCAATCTCAAGGTATCATGCTATACTATGCGCCAAAGGGCAAAGTGTCAGAAAGATAGTGGTCTTTTAAATGTATTAATGTTGTTAAGCCATTAGTAAAAATAAGAGGAAGATGTATTGCCTATGCTGAAGAAAATAAAATTAAATAATTATGCGATTTCTTTTCCCACGGAACAGCTGGTAGTTTTGAACTGCTGACCTTGAGGTTAGCAACCCAACTTGTAACCACTACACTACCAGAGCTCCTTGCTCTATCTGTTGTTGTTGTTAAGTGCCGTCGACGGTTCTGACCCATAGTGTATAGGATTTCTGAGGCTATAAGTCTTTACAGGAGCAGAAAGCCTTATCTTTCTCTTTGGAACCACTGGTAATTTCAAACTGCTGACCTTGAGGTTGGCAGCCTAAGTCGTAATCACTACGCTACCAGAGCTCCTTTGATCTATCTGTAGGCATATGTATATACATGTTTGTATGTACTGTATATGTATCCACACATATATACCAAAGTATATAAGGGGGACAGTAATGGAGACTTCCTAAATATATCCAAACAACTCATGGG
>NW_006419277.1:2661-3195 GCF_000296735.1 Chrysochloris asiatica | reverse complement strand
AGCGTCCCGGACTAGAAAGCAATAGATTTCTTGCTTCTGCCACAAATTCCCCCAGCTGTGAGCCTTCTAACCGTCTAAGTATTCCTTTATATGTGGTTCAGAGTTCTGGGACCATCCCCTGAACCTGCTTATTCGGGTATTCTGTGTTGTTGTTAGTGGAGCTCTCTGCTATATGTCCACCCGATCTGCCATCTTGTTTGTTCCAATACAATTTTTAACTATTTCATGAGCAACCTCTCGTGGAATATGAATCTGAAAGTGAAGCGCTGACGCGTTCTGATGGTGTAATGCGTGGCTTGCTTTTGCTTCCTGTACTGTAGCTATCATAACACTATTTGTTAATAAATCAGTTTTCCTATTCCCTTCATGTATACCTCCAGGAAGATTAGAATGAGCTCTTACATGTCCTACAAAAACATTTGCCTGGCATGAATCAAATCCTGCAGTTTCCATAACAAAGTATAAACAGTTGACTTACAAGAAACAAGGGGACAACCTAAGACAGAGCCATTGCCATGCTGCAATGAGTTTCAA
>NW_006419277.1:0-1256 GCF_000296735.1 Chrysochloris asiatica | reverse complement strand
ATAACCCCTGCAATTAACATAAGTGGCACCAAGGAATAGAGCAAGATGTTGTAATGGGGTGGCTTAGGTGTAACTGGATTCGAAGTAGACTGTGTGACTTCCATCTCTGGAAAATAAGAAAATCTTTCATTACACATATTGCCCTCACAGCAACAAAAATATACCTCAGGGCTGTCTTTCTTTTCTATGCAATCAATCCTGTCATAACAGCTGATATCATCCAACCAACAGCCTTATTTCACTATTCCAATGGAACCAGAAATGTTCTTCCATGTAGCAAAATTGTGTCATGGTTTATCTTTGTCACCATAACAGGGTTCAACACCTGTTCAATTAGTTTTATCTCTTTCCCAGTTAGCATTGTAGAAAATACACTCCTGAGTTTCTGATCTGCCAAGGATAGTATCTGAAGAACAAGAGATAAGAAAGACTGCAAACACAAACTTTGTTGTAGCTCCCATTTTGCCCAGGCACTGGGGAATCCGTAAGACGTTCTTGTTAGATATCCAGTTCCTGGGTCTTCCTTGGAGAATACTGAATATTGAAACTTGATCAAGAGCACCAGAATATTGTCAAATACAGTGCTGGAAAGTGATGCTGGAAAATCTCCATATCATCAGCCAAAATAAAGCCTGGGGCAGACTGTGGAACAGACTACCAATTGCTTATATGTAAGTTCAACTGAAGCAGAAGAAAATGAAAACAAGTCCATGAGAGCCAAAATATGACCTTGAATATATCACAAATGAATTTAGAGATCATCTGAAGAACAGATTTGATGCATTAGACACTAAAGACCGAAGACCAGAAGAGTTGTGTGATGTCATCAAGAACATCATACAGGAAGAAAGCAAAAGGCCATTAAGAAGACAAGAAAGTATCATCTTCTTTAATCTGAAACTGATCAAACCATGTTATCAAAATGTATTGGTAATTACTAGTAATTGGAATGCAAAGGTTGGAAACAAAGAGGAAGGATCAGTAGTTGGAAAATATGGCCTTGTGATAGAAAGGATCCTGGAAACCACATGATAGAATTTTACATGACCAATTACTTATTCATTGTAAATACCTTTTTTAAACAACTTAAAAAAAGATTATGCACATGGATCTCACCAGATGGAATACACAGAAATTGAACTGACTATGTCTATGTGAAAAGATGGTGGAAAAGCTCAATATTATCAGCTCAAACAAGTAACAATGCTTGTGAGTTCTGTCACTATGAGTTGGAACCAACTTGACTGGCACTGAAC
>NW_006419276.1:1596-3136 GCF_000296735.1 Chrysochloris asiatica | reverse complement strand
GGGCTGAGTTCAACCACGTTCCATAGACTCCCGTTGACCTGGAGATGAGAGAGAGAAGACAAAGGGCTGGTTGGTCCAAAGTGTGGTGAGACCTGGGGACACCTGAGCCCATGGACAAGAACACAGCCACAGACGGCTAGAGCTGAGAGTGAAGCATCCAGCTGATCTGAAGTGAGGGGAGACGCACAAGAACACCCAGACTAACAGACAGTACTCATTTGGCCTAGGCTCAATGGTTTGATAATCAGAACTCTACTTTTGGTTGGTAAGTGCTGTTGAGTCAATTACGACCCATAGCAACCCTGTATAGGGTTTCCAAGGAGCAGCTGGTGAGCTTGAATTGCTGACCTTGCAGTTCAAATGGCTTTGTAGTCTGGCGCATTAACCCACAGTGCCATACCAGGACTCGACTAGAGGAAGATAAAAACAAACGAATGATTTTTTATAAAGGAAATGAGGGTAAAATGCTATAATTTGATGAACTTGGCCTGTACTCATGGATGTAGTAGCTCAAAATACCAATAGAGAGGGAAGGAATCTTCACATCAGGTATCAATGCTATCCCCTCTGTATCCAGAGGACATAGGAACCGGCAACTTAGACATTGGCTACCTAAAATGAGGGGGTGATAAAGGCACAAAGTGACTGGCTTAGAAGGTTTTAAGAGGAAGCATTGTTATTATGATTAATTGCAACTGTCATAATTTTAAAGGTTTTGTAACAAAAACGGGGGTATAGTTCATCTCACAGTGCAGAAAGAGAGGACCATAGGACCATCAAGGGAGAAGAGCAGAAACGGAATGCGGGACCCTATTCAGAGAAGCAGCAACACCAGAGATGGAGACAGAGGTGAGAACATGGAGAGAGGAAGTTGCTCAAGACACTAAATTCATGGAAAGAGAGGGATGAAGTGCTGGCAGCCAGGAGGCAGACTTGCAGAATGTGTCCTTTGATGGTTTAAATTATTATATATGCCTGAGTTTGTGTGTGTTTTTTTAAGTGCTAAAATGAATAGAGAGAAATGCTGTTAACTGATGGTACATGGAGGGAATTATAATCATTGTAATGAAATAAAGTATATGATTTGTTGAATGTAAAACTGATGATCTGCACTGTAAAATTTCACTCAATTCACAATAAAAACTTAAAAAAAAGGGGAGTAGAGTTCATCTTACAGTACAGAAACAGAGGACTCTAGGACCATCAAGACAGAAGAGCACAAGCAGAGTGCAGGACCTTATCCAGAAAAGGAGCGATACCAGAGGTAGAGGCAGAGATGAGGACATGGAGAGAGGGAGCAGCTGAGGACTCTGGACTCATGGAAAGAGAAGGACTGGGTGTTGGCATTCAGGAGGTAGGGTTGTAGAATGTGCCCATAGGTTGTTTAAATTATCATATATTCCTGGGTGTTTCTGTGTATATCCCTGCCCCCCTCCCCCCCCCTCCCCCCCAAAAAAAGATAAAACAACCAGGGAATGGAGGCAAATACAGTTGAATGATGGTACATGGAGGAGACTGTTATCATTGCAATGAAACAGTG
>NW_006419276.1:0-599 GCF_000296735.1 Chrysochloris asiatica | reverse complement strand
TGGCATAGTGGCTAAGTTCTCAGTTGCTAACTGAAAGGTCAGCTTTTTAAACCTACCAGTAACTCCCCAGAAGAAAAAATCTTGGTGGTCTATTTCCATAAAGACCATGTTGTTGCTGTTGTTAGGTGACATCGAATAAGTTCCTACTCATAGTGACCCTATACACAGCAACACAAAACACTGCCTGGTCCTGTGCCATCCTCACAATTGTTGTTACACAGGAGCCCATTGCTGCAGCTTAAGAAATTCTATGGGGCAATTCTATTCTGTCCTAGAGGGTTTCCATGCGCTGGAACTGACTCATATAATGTCAATTCAGACATATAGAAGGTGGCCATAGGAAAATGTCAGTCTTGGCTACATGGCCACTTTTAGATCAGAAGCTCAGAGTTGTTGATTAAAGTATGGCCAGAGATTACAAAGATATTGGAGTTTACTTTTTTGAAAGTCATATTTATTTAGATGTTTGCATCCATAGTAGTCGCTACTTCAACTAAGCCAATGAGGGCCCCTCTCCTGGGAATTGGAATTGGGGTTTCTGAGGTGCCATTGAGGGTCTTTTAGAAGTAAACAGAAAGACTGAAGTCAAGTCAGCAACA
>NW_006419275.1:2632-3437 GCF_000296735.1 Chrysochloris asiatica | reverse complement strand
GCTAGGGCTGTTAGGGCTTTAGGGCTAGGGTTATGGCTAGGGCTTATAGGGCTTTAAGGCTAGGGCTAGGGCTGTTAGGACTTTGGGGCTAAGGACAGGGCTAGGGCTTTAGGACTAGCTTTAGGGCTAGGTGTAGGGCATTCGGGAAAAGGCTTTAGGGCTAGGGCTGTTAGTGCTTTAGGGATAGGGATAGGTCTAGGACTTTAGGGCTAGGTCTAGAGCTAGGGCATTAGTGCAAGGGCTTTAGTGCTAGGGCTAGGACTAGAGCTGTTAAGGATTTAGGCCTATGGCTTGGGCTAGGGCATTAGGGCAAGGGCCTTAGGTATAGGTTTAGGGCTGTTAGACCTTTTGGGATAGGGCTAGAGCTAGGCCCGAAAAGAATTTATGTTTAGGGCTAGGTCTGTTAGGGCCTTTAGGGCTAGGGATAGTGCTAGGGCTGTTAGGGATTTAGGGCTAGGGCTAGAGCTGGGGCTAGGGCTAGGGCTGATAGGGCTTTAGGGCACAGGTTAGGGCTAGGGCTTATAGGGCTTTAGGTCTATGGCTAGGTCTAAATCTGTTAGTGCTTTAGGGCTAGGGCTAGGGCTAGGGCTGTGAGGGATTTAGGGATAGGGCCAGGGCTAGAGCTGTTAGGGCTTTAGGGCTAGGGCCAAGGCTGTAAAGGCTTTAGGGCTAGGGCTAGGTCTTTTAGGGCTTTAGGGCTAGGGCTTGGGCTAAGGCATTAGGGCAAGGGCTTTACAGCTAGGGCTAGGGCTTATAGGGCTTGGGCTATGGCTGTTAGTGCTTTAGGGCTTGTGCTAGGTCTAGG
>NW_006419275.1:0-478 GCF_000296735.1 Chrysochloris asiatica | reverse complement strand
GTCTAGGTCTAGTGCTAGGGCTGTTAGGGCTTTAGGGCTAGGGCTAGGGCTAGGATTGTTAGGGCTTCAGGGCTAAGGCTAGGGCTGTTAGGGCTTTAGGGCTAAGGACAGGGCTAGGACTTTAGGGCTAGCTTTGGGGCTAGGTCTAGGGCATTCGTGAAAAGGCTTTAGGGCTAGGGCTAGGGCTGTTAGGGCTTTAGGGCTTGGGCTAGGGCTGTAGGGCTAGGTCTAGAGCTAAGGCATTAGTGCAAGGGCTTTAGTACTAGGGCTAGGACTAGAGCTGTTAGGGCTTTAGGCCTATGGCTTGCAGTAGGGCATTAGGGCAAGGGCCTTAGGTCTAGGTTTAGGGCTGTTAGGCCTTTTGGGAGAGTGCTAGAGCTAGGACCGAAAGGGATTTAGGGTTAGGGCTAGGTCTGTTAGGGTTTTAGGGCTAGGGATAGTGCTAGGGCTGTTAGGGATTTAGGGATAGGACTAGGGC
>NW_006419274.1:0-3316 GCF_000296735.1 Chrysochloris asiatica | reverse complement strand
TGGCCTAGGATTGGGCATTGTTTCATTCTGCTGTGTATAAGGTTGCTATGAGTTGGTACCGACTCGATGACATCTAACAACAACAACAACTTAACCAAGCATAATGTCCTTCTCCAGGGACTGCTTCCCTCCTGATAACATGCCCAAAGTCCATGAGACCAAGCCTTGCCATCTTCAGTCTTAGGAAGCATTCTGGCTTTACTTCATCCAAGACCAATGTAATACATGCTGGTGATGGTGGTGTGGTGTCATCTAGTCAGTTCTGACTCATAGCGACTCTTCATAGGGTTTCAAAGGCTATAAATCTTTATGGGAACAGAAAGCCTCATCTATCTCCCTTGGTGCAATTGGTAGATTTGAACTGCTGACCTTGCAGCTAGTAACCCAGCCCATGATGCACTATACTCCTTGTAATACATGTTGTTGTTGTCTGTTCTTAAGTACCGCCAGTTGTTTCTGACTCATAGCGACCCTGTATAGGGTTTCCAAGGAGCAAATGGTGAGTTTGAACCACAGACCTTGCTGTTCAAACCTGATTTTGCAGTCCAGTGCTTATCCTACAGTGCCACACCACAACTCGAGAATACACACTCTATTGCCTTTCTAAAACCCAAAATTAACAAATGTGAGAATTCTTGCCTATGAATTTCAGGTCAGTGCTGGTGGATTTATTGTCGGATGGTCTTGAGCCAGATCTGTCAGCTCCAGAAATTTTAGGTTTCCCGTCTATAAAATGGGTATCTCCTAGCATTTCCTCATTAGCTGCTGGGGAGAACAGGGTAATGTTTCTCCTGGTGGTGGCTGTGTGCTGTGGAGTCAGTTCTGACTCATAGCAACCTTGTACAGGGTTTCCGAGGTTGTAAATCTTTACAGGAGCAGAACGCCTCATCTTTCTCCTGCGGAACAAGTGGTAGTTTCGAACTGCTGACCTTGTGGTTCTCAGCCCGATTCATAACCACTATGCTACAAGAGCTCCTTAATGTTTCTCCTAGTTCTCCTAAAACAAAGGCCTGCATGTCAACTTGTCAGCGAACTGGTACCAGACGAACTACAGCTGCAGAGACTTCTTGGCTAGGGTGTGGGTGGGAGGCCACCCACGTCTGACCAAGGTAAGGGGCTACAATACCTGGTCATTTTTAAAAAGTTAAGAGTCAAAATTTCCAAACATTCCACACCAAACTTTTTTAATTGGAGGAATTGCCAGAAGTATTGTTAAATAGTTAACTAAACTCACAAGAAATGTATCTACTTTGGATATCTGAGTGGCGCTGAGGTGACAAAAAAAAATTCTAGTGAAAATGTAGTTAATTTATTAATCACATAAATTCAAAATATCAGTATTTTACGTTATTAAATAATGTGCTTCCATAGAGGAAGAAATAAAAATTAAAAAACAGAAATCTAAGCAAGTGATAAGAACATGTGGATATAAAATAATAAAGAGGAAGCAGTTTCTGAAGTCTTGTAGGCAAACCTACCTACAAACTGTTAGTAAACTCTCAAATGTAAAGCTGGTTCTTAATGGGCTACAGATGCTGTAGAATCATGTGTCCTCTGTTTAGCAGCCAAGCTTCCGCCTCTCACAGATTTAACGAGTAGAAATTATACAGGCCTTCTAGCCATTATAAGTTAACATTCGTCACTGGCCAGGGGAACTGAACCAGCACTTTAAAACTTGCAGAAAAACCCAAACAAAGAAGGGGGCCTAACCAATGCAGTCTTTCCGCTAAAACAAGTTTGGTGGTGGGGAAGGGGGGAAGTTGGAAAAGAGGGACTCTAATAAAAATTTTAAATCATGAGAACTTGAAACAATAAACTAGCAAGTAATATAAATTATTCAGAATATATATACAGACTGTGGACTGTCAATTTCACATGCACTAGGAATCACCACTTTTCCTTTGTGTTTTCGTTAGTATTCCAGAAACGGCATCATTAATCATGTCCTGGGGATTTCCTTTTCTCCCGCCAGACCTGCTCTGCACCCTTGCCCACTCTGCAGTGTGCTCGCCCCCTGGTTTCCCTTGCTCTGACATCCTGTAGGGAGAATCAATGTGGAGTATCGGCAATAAGATACTAGAGAGAGGAAGGGGTCTGGGGAACAAATTCCCAGCTTTCTCCTAAAGGTCATCCTCTTGTTGTTGCTGTTAAGTACCACTGAGTCAATTCCAACCAACAGCGACCCTGTATAGGGTTTCCCAGAAGCAGCTGGTGAGCTTGAACTGCTGACTTTGTGGTTCAAACCGACTTCACAGTCCAGCGTATTAACCTACAGCGCCACACCAGGACTCCAAGGTCATCGTGAAAAGACCCAATATCCCACTGCCTTCATGTTGCTTATGACTCATAGTCACCCTGTATAGGGTTTCCAAGGTGATAAATCTTTATGGGAGCAAAAAGCCACATTTTTTTTCTCCTGTGGATCAGCTGGTAGATTACAACTGCCAGGTTAGGTTTAGCAGTCCATTTTTTATTCCTAGAGATCCACCAAGGCAGCCGCCCTCATTGCAATTGCCACTCTAGACTCTGAAGATCATTCTGTTTCTTCTCCTGACCCTCAGACCAGGTAACTGCATAATCCCATAATCCCTCATGGTACCTTGAGACCCCACCCATGCAGTCCCTGGGTGCTAAGTAGGTTGCTAACTGAAAGCTTGGAGTCCTTGTGTGGTGCTGTGGACTAATGCGCTGGACTGCAAGGTCTGTTTAAACCACCAAAATTGGCAGTTCAAGTCACCTGCTGTTCCTCAAAAACCCTGTACAGAGTCGCTATGAGTTAGAACCAACTCGACATCACTTACCAACAACAACAACAACTGAAATGTTAAAGGTTTGAATCCACTCAGAAGCACCTCAGAAGAAAGGCCAAAAACCAGCTACGGAGAATGGAACACACTTCTACTCTGATATACATGGGGTCGCTGTGAGTTGGAATTAATTTGATGGCAACTCATGGTTTTTTTAGGCATTTTCCCATGTGCTATAAATAATCCTTTTATTAAACTCTCCCCAAATTACCCAATTTAAGTGTGTCATGTGCTTCCTGCTGAGATCCTCCCTAATATTAGTAATGATGAATGCTTGCTAGATGGTTACTGTAACTCCCCCAAGCACTGTCTCATGTCTCATTGACCACATTCCCTTCAAGAATTCCTTGAAGGAGGACTTCCGGTGCTTCCCGGACCAAGCAGCTCAGGTAGGGCAGGCTCCGGGGAAAAGGGGCGGAATCGCACATAGGAAACCTCTGTCTAGCAGACAGACAGCCTTTGAGCAAACATAAGATCTTTTATTTCAACATTCTGAACTCGTTTTATTT
>NW_006419273.1:2022-3329 GCF_000296735.1 Chrysochloris asiatica | reverse complement strand
TGAGTTCCTGCCTTTTGTGTTCTTTCTTGTGCGTTTCCTCATAGTTGTAATGTTCTCATGGTCTTCTTGTGTTTTCATTTTCCTGGTATGTTGTGATGTGTTAATTTTCTTTGAGATTTCCTTCTATTCCATTACTTTTTCACTCCATTTAATACAGCCTATTTTATCCTGTAATCTACCTGACTTCTCGCCATCTGGATCTGTGTTCCTATGTGTATACCTTCTTTTTCATTGCAATTGTTTTGATCATAGACTGATCTCCCAGATTCACTGAGTTTGTTCTTATAGTTTTTTTGTTGTTGTTCTTGACTCGTCCTTCTGTCAATTTAGTTCTGGGAGGGTTGCCATGTATGTCATTCTCTGGTTGTTGTCTGTTCTTGTTGATTTTTAGTCTACAGAACTTCCTTTAGGATGGTTTGTAGCACAGGGTTGGCTTTGGAAAAATCCCTTAACTTCTGTTTATCCTGGGATGTTTTAATTCCACTGTCATATTTGATTGATAGCTTTGCTGAATAAATTCTTGGTTCACAGATTTTTTCTTTTAGGGTTTTATATATATATCCCCATTGCCTTTTTGCTTGCATGGTTTCTGCTGAGAGATCCAAGCTTAATCTGACTTGCTTGCCTTTGTATGTAACACTTCTCTTTTCCCTAGCTGCTTTCAGGATTTGGAGAGCTTGATTATGATATGTCTTGGCAATTTTCTTTTGAGGTCTATCCTTCCTGGAGTTCGTTGAGCTTCTTGAATGTTTCTTTTCACTTTTCAGGATGTTAGGAAAATTTTCTTCCAGCAGTTCTTCAACTATTTCCTCTGTGGACTTGTGTGTGATTCTTCTTGTTCTGGAATGCCAAGAATTCTTAAGTTATTCGCCTTCATGTTGTCCAACATGAATCTTAGACCTTCTTTTTTTGTTTGTTTGTTTGCTCTTCTATCTTAGTGATATTGAGAGATTTGTCTTCCAACTCACTAGTTCTGCCTTCTATTGCTTCTGTTCTACTACTTTGCCCTTTCAGTGTATTGTCTATTTCTGATGTTCTATTATTGATCATTTGGACTTCTTTCTGTAGGTTTAGGATTATTTTCAATGTTGTATTTGTCTTATTTCAGTGTTCCTGTAGCGCTTTCCTGACTTCGTCCTTATTTTTCTCAACTCCATTGTAAAGTTTTTTTAAACATTTTATAATCATTCTTCTGAATTCCTTCTCAGGCATTTCCAAGGCCTGCCCTCCTTCCAGAATGGAGTCCAGGTCTGCCTCTAGGTCATTTTCTCAGATATTTTATCTTGTTTCTGGATATGTGCTGATAC
>NW_006419273.1:0-877 GCF_000296735.1 Chrysochloris asiatica | reverse complement strand
AAGCCTTCAAACTTTTTAAATATTCCTATCTATGTGGTTCAGAGTTTTGGAGCTCTGCCCTGAACCTGCTTCACCTGGTATTCTGTGGTATTGCTGAAGATGAACTTCACTGCACTTCTACCCTATCCACCATCAAGCCCCACCTCCTCAATATTCTTGTGCTGACAGTGTTCCACTGCTATTCATAAGGCTTTCCGTGACTAAGTATTCAGAAGTAGTCTGTCTCTCCTTTTCCTTAGTCTGTCTTTATCTGGAAACTCAGCTAAAATCTATCCACCATGAGTGACCCTACTGGTATTTAAAATACCCATAGCTTTCAGAATCACAGCAACATAGAAGCCACCACTGTCCAGAAAACTAAGAGACTAGTGGTGGGTTGTTGTTAGGTGCCCTCAAGTCCACTCTGACTCATAACAACCCTGTTAAAATAGAACGAACCAGTACCTAATCCCATGGCATCTTCACATTTGTTATGTTTGAGCCCACTGTTGCAGCCACTGTGCCAATCTGTCTCACTGGGGATCTATCTCTTTTTCACTGACCCTCTGCTTTACCAAGCATGAAGTGCTTTTCTGGGGATGGTCCCTTCTGATAACATGTCCAAAGTACTAGTAGCAAAGTCTCGCCATACTCACTTCTAAAGAGCACTGTGGTTGTACTTCTAAGACAGATTTATTTGTTCCTCCGACAGTATTCTGGTACATTCAGTATTCTTCACCAGCACCATAATTCAAATGCATCAATTCTTCTGTCTTCCTTATTCAGTTTCACGTGCATATGACTGAAATATCACCACTAGGGTCAGGCATACCTTAGTCCTCAGTCACAACTTGAGAGGTCTTTTGCCTAATGCACTATGTTATTTGATTTATTGACT
>NW_006419272.1:3160-3907 GCF_000296735.1 Chrysochloris asiatica | reverse complement strand
TTCTTCAACTATTTCCTCTGTGGACTTGTGTGATTCTTCTTGTTCTGGAATGCCAATAATTTTTAAATTATTCCTTTTCATGTTGTCCAATATGAATCTTAGACCTTCTTCAGATTTTTTAATCCTTTTTTTTCTGCTTGCTCTTCTATCTTAGTGGTATTGAGAAAATTGTCTTCCAGATCACTGGTTCTGCCTTCCATCTCTTCTATTCTAATCCTTTGTCCTTTCAGTGTATTGTCTGTTTCTGATATTCTATTATTGATCATTTGGAACTCTTTCTGTAGGTTTTGAATTGTTTCCAATGCTGTATCTATCTTATTTGCTTGTTGTTGTAGCACTTTCCTGACTTTTTCCTTATTTTTCTCAACTCCAATGTAAAGTGTTTTGAAACTTTTTGTAATAATTTTTCTTAATTCTTTCTCAGGCATTTCCAAGGCCTGTCCTCCTTCCAGAATACAGTCCAAGTCTGCCTCTAGGTCATTTGTCTCAGGCATTTTATCTTGTTTCTGGACATGTGCTGATATGGTCATTTGCTTTTGCTTCTTGGACATATTTAGTGTTTATCTGTGGCCTTAAAACTTAATTGAGTGTGTGTTTTGGTATTTTTTAATACTTTCTGATTGCTTCCAGGAAGATGTTTTCAGGATGTGGGCTTCCCTTTTCACTCTTCTTATTACTTAACTTAGAGTAACTTTCACAGGTGTTGTCTGCCTCCCTGGTATATGGTAGTTGGTATTGGTTCTTGCC
>NW_006419272.1:0-705 GCF_000296735.1 Chrysochloris asiatica | reverse complement strand
CCTTCCTCCATGCCCTCTGGATCTAGGTTCCCTCTTGAAAGCTTGTAAGGCAATCACTTTCTGCATTTGTAGTCCCCCCTCCCCCACCATTTTGGGTATCCAGTATCCAAGTTGCTCATCCCTGTCTACCTGTGTATGGAGGGGGTGGTAATGATCCTCACTGTAAAGATTTGTTCCCTTTTTTGAGCTACTGTATCCATAGGTGTAGGTCAAGTTCATCAAATTGTATCAGATTTCTCTTTTTTTCCTTTTCTTTCTTCTTCTAGTTGAGCTCTGTTCATCCAGTCATTGAAGCCAGGTTAAATGGCTATTATCTGTAAGTGTGGGTGTTCTTATGCATATGCCCTCTTCTTCTTATCAGCTGGATGCTTCACTCTCCACTCTAGTTCTCTGTGGCTAGGTCACTGACTCTGGGCCCAAGAGTCCTTAGGTCTCACCACACTGCTGGCCAAGCAGGTCTCCAACTGGGTTCTCACAGGAGTCTATTGAACATTTTATGGCTTAGCTCGCAGCTTCATTGCTATTTTTCCTTCACTTATCCTTATTGGTGACTAACGTGGTCACCAATAAGAGCGTGTGTTCCCATTGAGTCTTAGTTTTAGAAGGAGGTTTGCCATGAGGGGACCCGACCACTTGCCTTGATGTTTCCTGAGCGAGCAACTTGCTTGTTCTTACAGTAATCAGTCGAACTGCCATTCTTGTTTT
>NW_006419271.1:2448-3506 GCF_000296735.1 Chrysochloris asiatica | reverse complement strand
CTTAACAACAACAAAATAATGAAAATAATAATAGACTCTTTTGATAGATCTATTATGTAAGTTTATATGGACATATAATATTCATAAACATGCATACTTTTATATATGTAGGCATGTTATAGAAATCTATGTCAGGAAAAATACAGATAGAATTTGAGAATGTCACAGAAATGAGTCTGCTGCTCTGAATTTGAATACTATAAATTAGTATAATTTCTTACAAAAGAAAAGTGTTGTGAAAATATGGTTTAAATTAAAATAGGAAATCCATAAAAAAAGTCAATATCATTGCTTAAGAAAAAAATGAGTCTAACATATTTTAAGCCCAAAAGAGAATAAAAATAGTTTATTCATTCTTGTACACAGATAGAAACTTTATTGTTTACAAATGATAAATAATCAGAGGCTAAATTAAAGCTTTATTACAAGAGTGTTCTGTTCTCCCCTTTGTTCTAAGAAGTCAGATAGGTATTTTTCTCAGGCCTGATGTAGAAGAAAGAATTAATATATAGCTCAGCAACAAACAGTGGTAAAAAGAATCCTACATATACATTGGGTCTTTTTCTTTCTGGGGTTATTTCTCTTCAAAGAGGCTAAACCAGGCTTCTTTTCTTTATGATGACAGTATTTCAAGAGGAAAAGCCCCAATGTGAAGAAAAAAAAAAAAAATTCTAACATCTGCTTGGGTCATACTTGACAGGATATTGGTACATGGACGATGGATTTATTGAAAGATGTTAATATAATTAGCTACCACAACTATTACTGTCACTATATATAGAGAGGACTCCTAATGTGGCACTGTAGGATAAGCAATGGACTAGGAACCACAAGGTTTACAGTTCAAACCCAACAGCTGCTCCTTGGAAATACCATATAGGGTCGCTATGAGTCTAAATCAACTTGACAGCACTTAAATAATATATATAGATATAAAGCTATATACATACATTGTTGTTTTAAGTCAGTTCCAACTCATAGTGACCAACTCATAGTGACCCTCTATAGTGTTTCTGAGGAGTTTCTGGTGAGTTTAAACTGCTGACCTTGTGGTTTAG
>NW_006419271.1:0-548 GCF_000296735.1 Chrysochloris asiatica | reverse complement strand
CAGTTTAACAGACTGGAAATTGGAACTTAGAAATTGTGAATGAGTTGTCCAAGACCACACAGCAATTAAATGTGGATGGCCCATTGAATACTCAGGTTTATGTCTAAATCAAGAGGTTAAGATTTTAACCACTGTATTAAAACTCTTCTAACATGTTTATATTCATTCACATTGTTGATACAAAACTTTGTAAAGACTAGGTCCAAGTATAAGCAAGACCCTGAAGCAAGATGCCTGGACCAATAATCTATTTAGGTATGTTTCCAATTATCAGAAGTTTCTATGTAGCACAGAGGTTAAACTGTTTCCAAAACAGTTGGTAGATTTGAACTGCTGATTTGCAACCCAGTGCTGATTTAACAGCTCTACACCAGAAGTAAAGTCTATACCAGATGTCTTATATCAATTATTAAAATAAGCCTATGAATAAAGAATTAAATAATTTTTAGTATGCAGTTTAACAGACTGGAAATTGGAACTTAGAAATTGTGAATGAGTTGTCCAAGACCACACAGCAATTAAATGTGGATGGCCCATTGAATACTCAG
>NW_006419270.1:2464-3443 GCF_000296735.1 Chrysochloris asiatica | reverse complement strand
ACTCCCGTAAAGATTTACACCCTCGGAAACCCTGTACAGGGTCGCTATGGGTCGGAACCGACTCGATGGCACTTAACAACAACAACAATGCCTGCTCTTTGGTTTCAACTTTTGCATTCTTATCACCAGTAATTGTTAATGCATTTTGATGCAAATTGATGCAATTTGGAATTGATGCAAAATGCAAATTGATCTGATCAATTTCAGACTGAAGAAGTTGGTAGAATTTTTCAATTTCTTCATCATTTCCTTTGTTGGTTAGTGTGCAAATTTGTATAGGCTGTATTAACTGTTGTTGTGAAGTGCTGTTGAATCGATTCCGACCCATGGTGACCCTGTATAGGGTTTCCTAGGAGCAGCTGGTGAGCTTGAACTGCCGATCTTGCAGTTCAGATGACTTTGCAGTCTAGCACGTCTGTCAGTTTGTCATACTGTGGTGGCTTGTGAGTTGCTGTGAGAATTCTGGAAGCTATGCCACTGGTTTTTTGTTTTTGTTTTTTTGGTGGTTTTTTTTTTTGGTTATAAATGTTGGGGTCTCAGTTTCATGCCAAGTTACTAGACAGCTTTCTCTCTTAGCAGCACTTTTTCCTATGATGTATATGTTTTTCAAGGATGAAGAATTTCATAGACCCTGGCTATTATTTGTGATATGCTTTTTTTTTTTTTTTTTTTTTTAATGCTTTATTGTGAATTATGTGTTAGTTTACATGGAAGAACATCAGCTTTGCATTGATCCCATTGTATATCATTTCCTTGCCATGGTTACAATCCCTTCCATGCATCATCCACCAACCAAAGGGTATACCCCGCAAGTCTGCCCCCCGGCTGTCAGCACACAGCCCCTCACTCTCTGGGTCCCCAGCTGCTCCATCTCTCCATGTCATTGTCTCTGCCTCCATCTCTGGTGCTGCTTCTCTGGGTAGGGTCCAGCTCTCCGCTCTTCTCCCTTGATGGTCCCAGGGACCTCCGCTCCTAGACT
>NW_006419270.1:0-649 GCF_000296735.1 Chrysochloris asiatica | reverse complement strand
GGATACACCCCACAGGCCCACCCCCCTGGCTGTCAGTAAACAGCTCCTCTCCATCCCTGAGTCCCATGTCCCGAGCCACTCCATCTGTCCACGCCGTCATTTCTGTCTCCATGCCTGGCCTCACTGCCTCTCTGGGTAGGGTCACGCTTTCTGCTCTTCTTGCTTGATGGTCCCAGGGACCTCCGCTTCTGGGCTGCAAAATCAATCATTCTCCTCCTTTTACCAAAAAAAAAAAAAATCAGCCTCTATATTTCTGACCCTCGCAGTCAGTCCTGGTGGCAGGTATTCACTGTTGTACCACAAGAGTCCTATCCCCATTTCCTTTTGTCAGCCTGGCCCCAACAGATTGGAAATCATTCAGTGGAGGTTCTGCCTACCCCTGCCCCGCCTGGAACTAGGCTCCCTAAGCCAGTCACTTCATGCCTTTATAGGTCCCCACCGCCATTTTGGGACTGGGTAGTTTCCAGCCCCCTCTCCCCCATCAAGGTATTCCAGTCAGTTATAGGCTGAAGACGGGCTTACATGTTTTCTGTTGTGATGTTTCTAGCTATCTCCCCCTCCACCCTCCCCGTGTCTATTTCACAATGGTAGGCAAGGGAAACCAAGATTGAAAAGACAGCCAAGTATCCTAACATTATTCCCCTCTTTT
>NW_006419269.1:0-1508 GCF_000296735.1 Chrysochloris asiatica | reverse complement strand
TAATTATTGGTGATTAGAATGCAAATGTTGGCACTGAAGAGAAAGAAAGATGTGGTGATAGAAATAATACTGGAGATAGCATGATAGGATTTGGCAAGACCAATGACTTATTTGATGTAAAATTCTCTCTTAAACAGCATAAAAGATACTTACTATACATATGAATCTCATCAGATGGAATACACATAAATCAAATGTATATTTGCATATGTATATGTATGGTTGTTGTTGTTGTTAAGTGCTGTCCAGTCGATTCTGACCCATAGTGACACTGTATAGGGTTTTGAAGAAGCTGCTAGTGAGATTGAACCACCAAACTTGCAGTTCAAACGACTTTGCTGTCTGATACGTTAGCCCAGAGTGCCACACCAGGATTCCCATATGTATGGTAGAAAATGTATATGTATGGTAGAAAAGCTCAATATCATCAACAAACAAGGCCAGGGGCAAACTGTGGAACAAACCAACAATTGATCATATGCAAGTTCAGGCTAAAACCGAAGAAAATTAAAACACATCCATGAGAGTCAAAATATGACATTGAATATATCCCACATATCATAGATCATATTAAGGACAGATTTGATGCATTAGCCACTTATGACAGAAAACATCAAGAATGTCATACAGGAAGAAAGTAAAAGATCATTAAGAAAACAAGAAAGAAGGAAAAATCCAACTGATATCAGAAGAGACTGAAACTTCCTCTCCGGTGCAGAGTGTTAAAGCAAATAGAAGAAATGAGAATGTAAAAGTACTGAACAGAAAATATCAAAGGGCAGCTGTATAAGACAAAGTCAATTATTATCATGAAATGTGCAATTACCTACCTGGAATTAGAAAACCAAAAGGGAAGAACACACTCAACATTTCTCAAGCTGAAAAACTTAAGAAAAAAATACAAGCCTTGACTGACAATATTGGAAGTTTCTATGGGCAAAATGCCCCATATCCTACAGAATACACCAAGAGTCCTGGTATGGCACAGCAGGATAATGCTCCGGATCACAAGATCAGTTTGAACCACAAGGTCAGCAGTTCAAACTCACTAGTCACTCCTTAGAAACACTATATAGGGTTCCAATGGATCAAATCTGACTCCATGACATCTAATAACACCAATAACAATGTGGAAAATGTTGAATGATGCAGAAAGTATCAAAAGAAGATGAAAGGAATACACAGAGTCACTGTAACCAAAAAAAAAAAAAAAAGTGGTCGATATTCAACCATTTTAAGAGGTAGCATATGATCAAGAGCCAATGAATGGTACTGAAGGAAGAAGTCCAAGGTGCACTGAATGCATCGGCAAAGAACAAGATTCGGAAAATGATAAAATGCAAATTGAAATCTTTCACCAAACTAAGGCAGCACTGAAGCATTCATTCATCTATGCCAAGATATTAAGAAGAAAGTTACCTAGCCAACTGATTGGAAGGAGTGTATATTTATGTTCTTTCCACATAGAATGCAGAAAACATTGGACAATATCATTAATATTACATCCA
>NW_006419268.1:2275-3389 GCF_000296735.1 Chrysochloris asiatica | reverse complement strand
AATGTGGAATCAGGAAATAATGATTCCCAAACTGGGAATTATATTTTATTATGAAAAGTTAAAATATGAAAACAAATTATTTATAAAATTAACATCCATAATTGTAACTAGAAAACAGTTCCAAATGCCTGAACTAAATAGCAATTAATGTTATTTATTAATTTACTTGTTGTGGCACTGTAGAACAAGTTCTGGACCATAGGTCAGTTTGAACAAGGTTGGAAGTTCAAACTAGCAGCCATTCCTCAGAAACCCTATACAGGGTTGCTATGAGTCGGAAGTGACTTGAAGGCACTTAACAACAATAAATTCATTTATTTATTCAAAAGACAACACATACTTAGTAAGTGCCTACCATACTTGAGCAGCTTGTTAATTAAAAATTGAAGCAACAACTGTATTCAGTGAATGTGGTAAGTTATCCTTCCTTTCTTTCTTCCATTTTTCATCCATCCCTCCCTTTTCCTTCCTCCCTTGTTTTCATTTTTCCCCTTCTCCCTCTCTCTCTCCTTGTCTTTTCCATACTTTCTTCCTCCCTTTCCTTCCTTCTTCCCTCTCTCTTTCTCTCTCTCCTTTGTTTGTTTCTTTCTTCCAGTAACTCTCCATTTCTTTCTTGCTCCTTTCGGACTTTCTAATCCTTAATTCCTTCTATAATTACTGAACGTTTACCAGGTGCCAGGCACAGATTTTTTTCTTGGCCAAGGAATGTGTTGAAGATGGAGCAATTACCACAAATCACATTTCAGCCCTCAGTGAACACGCAATCTGTGTGTAGAACACAGATAATTAGGTAAATATTAGTTTGAGCTATATGAAATTATCATTTTCATGGATCAAAAATAATTGGATATTAGCAAATATGGTTTATATAGTAGTTGTCATGTGCCACCAAGTTGGTTCTGATTCATAGTGACCCCATATAGGGTTTTCAAGGCAGTAAATCTTCACAGGAGCAGAAAGCTTCATCTTTCTCCCTTGGAGCAGCTGGTGGATTCAAACCACTGACCATTCAGTTAGCATCTCATCTACTAATCCACTACACCATGAGGACTCCCTGTACTTTTATATAGTTGAACCTAATATGTCCTGGTGTGGTGCTGTGGACTGGAAAGTC
>NW_006419268.1:0-1265 GCF_000296735.1 Chrysochloris asiatica | reverse complement strand
AGCTGTTCTGTGGGAGAAAGATGAGGCTTTCTGCTCCTGTAAAGATTTACAGCCTCGGAAACCCTGTACAGGGTCGCTATGAGTCAGAATCGACTCCATGGCACATAACCACCAACTACCACCACTATATAAATGACTCTCATATGTGAGAAGATCGACAAGATATGAAAGTTATTGTTGTTAACTACCATCAATTGGTTCTGACTCATAGTGACCCTGTATAGGGTTTCCAAAGTGTCGCTGTTTTCTTTGAATCACTGACCTTGTGGTTAGTAATCTTGCGCTTATATTTTGGTGCCACATCAGGATTCCAGATATGAGTGCAGTATCATTCCATTAATATTTTTATTATATAATGATCATTAAGCCATACAAAAATTATTCTGGATTATTCCTCCTGGGGAATGATATAACTGGAGAGAGGAGATGTCCAAAGGTTAAAGCACAGGGATTTCCAACATCTACATATGAAATCAAGGAGTGGGGAACCAAGAAAGAACACTGTAAGAGATCAACAGTGGAGGCAGGAAATAAGACAATAGAGAATTGTGCCAAGTCAGGGATAAAAACTAAGATCAAAGATTGGTCAATTATATGAAACACTTTTGACAGAAAATAAATTGAGGATCCAACACTTTTCATTGTATTTAGGAACACAGGTTTTGGTGACCTTGAACACCTTGAGTCAATGAAGTTGTGGGTATAACTGCATCATCAATATGGAGTTAGAAGAAGAATGGGAAACTGACCATTCAGAACATTGAGGACTTTTGTTGTAAAGTGGAGCAGAGAAGTGAGGTCATCACAAGAAGGAAGGAGCCTTTAAGATAAGTTGTTGTTTCTCAATATTTGTATTTGACAAAAATGATCAACAAAGGGGAAAATATTGATGGTACAGGACAAGGGACAACTGCTGAAGTGAATTCTGAGATAGGAGAGGAAAGACTGGATTTGATGCACAAATAGAGGAGTTGGCCTGAGGGATCAGTGTGGTGTTTCAACATGAATATTTTAACTGTCTTAACTGAATAGAAAACAAAACATGGATGTTGTTCCTGTTAGGTGTCATCAAGTTGGTTCTGACTCATAGAGACCCCATGTACAACATAAGGAAACACTGCCCAGTCCTGTGCCATCCTCATAATTGTTACACTTGAACCCACTGATGCTGCCACCATGCCAAATGATTTCTTCCTCTTTTTCACTTTTCACTTTACTAAGCATGATGTCCTTCTCTAGGGACTGATGCCTCCTGATAACATGTG
>NW_006419267.1:2424-3463 GCF_000296735.1 Chrysochloris asiatica | reverse complement strand
ATGGCACTTGACAACAACAACAACAACCAGAGTTCCTTACACACGTATGTAGACCTTTGAAAGGTCCTTATCTGTGAATGCTTTGTAAATACGTTGTTGTTGTTAAGTGCCGTCCAGTCGGTCCCAACTCATAGCGACCCTGTGTAGCTGATCCAAAGAGTAGCTGGTGAGTTTGAACCACCGATAAAGGTTCAGTGCTTTATCTCACAGTGTCACCTCAGCACTCCTTTGTAAAATAGAAGTAAGAAAAATCATTGAAAAGTAACTGTTTCAAAAATTATTTAGCCTCTAGTCTATTTCATTTTAAAAAATGATAAAAAAAAAAATAGTCCAATAACCTTACCTAATTCTAGTTTACTCTGGGGTATGTCTCCCAGTTGGATTTTAAACAGCTTTTTATTTAAAATAGTTTCTCTTAAATCAATGTGACAGAGCTGTTAGCATTACTCCCAAAAGCTTCGATCCCTCCTTTTTTATTTTTGTATACTTTGTCTTCTGGGTTTGGGCAGGATTCTTTGTTTTTTCATTATTTGGTGTTTGTCTGTTTGGTTTTTTTCCTTACAAAATGTGCCATGCTGCCTTTCCCTCAGGTGGCCCTTAAGAACCTTTTCTAAATGCTCTAGCAAACAAGAAGAAAAATGTCAGCTTCGAAGGTTGGCAAGACAACAGACCCGAAGGACAGGAAACAGCTTCTCAGCAAGCGTTTGAGATCAACAAGCAGGAGTCAGCAAATGAGCTCCTCTCTGTTTTCAAGAGGTGCAAATAAGTTCTGAAATAACCCAACTTTCTAGATTCTTTATACTTAACAAATGTGCCTCTGTGTTTGTTATTACTATAGTATATTATTCAAAACTACCAGTGGTTCCACGGGAGAAAGAGGAGGCATTCTGCTCCCGTAAACATTTACAGCCTCGGAAACTCTATATAGGGTCGCTATGAATCGGAACCGACTCCACGGCACATAACAACAACAACATTATTCTAAGGTCATACCCATACTGAGGTTCGAGTGGCTGATGAGTTTGAACCGCCAAACTTG
>NW_006419267.1:708-1219 GCF_000296735.1 Chrysochloris asiatica | reverse complement strand
TATCACAAGAGACCTATCCACATCTCCTTTCATCAGCCCTGGCCAGACATATTGGATATTACTCAGTGGATATTCTATCTTCTTCCACGCCTTCTGGAGCAAGGTTCCCCCTTGAAAGTTTGTAAGCCAGTCATTTCTTGCCTTTGTAGCCACCTCCCCCCTGCCCCACTTTTGGTAGCCAATTGCCCATCCCTGTCTACTCTGTGTATGGAAGGGGTGGGAATGAGCCTCGCTGTAAAGATTTGTTCCTTCTTTTTGAGCAACTCTATCCATAGGTGTAGGTCAAGTTCATCAAATTGTATCAGATTACTCTTTTTTTCCTCTTCTTTCTACTTCTAGTTCAGCTCTGATCATCCAGTTACTGAAGCCAGGTCAAGTGGGTATCATCTGCAAGTGTGGATGTTTTCATGCATATACCCTCTCTTCTTATCAGCTGGACACTTCACTCTCCACTCTAGTCCTCTGTAGCTATGTCACTGACTCTGGGCCCAAGAGTCCCCAGGTCTTGCCA
>NW_006419267.1:0-590 GCF_000296735.1 Chrysochloris asiatica | reverse complement strand
GGACTGCCTATACTGTTTTGTATTTTTCCTGTCGGTCTTTCTTCCAAGAAGTATCTTCTGTTCTACTAGCAGCTCCAGGCTGGTCTGCTTATCCTGTCAAGTGGAAATTTCCCATCTCAGAAGATTCTGGATACAATTAAGGATTCCACCTATGGTCTTATGTAATGCAGAGGCTCCAGAGGAAGCCTGCTTCACTGGGCATGTTGTAGTCCCATTTTAGGCATTACAATCAGTTATACGCAGAAGATAGACTTACAAGCTTTCTATGGTAATATTTCTGGCTATTTCTTTCTCTCCCCTTTAAGTGTCTATTTTATAATGGTATGCCAGGGAAACCAGGATTAAAAAGACAGCCAAGCATCTTAACATTATTTCCCCCCTTTTCCCCATTCCAACTATGTATCAATCCCTGTATCCCAGAGTCCTATTGTTCCAAGGTTGTGCATACATCATTTTTTACCTCTGTCCCACTAAGACCAAGCAAACCTGCCTGTTTTCCCATCTGCTTTGTTCTTCCATTCCCCTCCCCCTTCTTTTGTATTGCCCCTCTCCCTAGCACCCAAACTATCCTGCGTCTGTTCCCTACCCTG
>NW_006419266.1:2575-3394 GCF_000296735.1 Chrysochloris asiatica | reverse complement strand
TGATGAGTCCAACATGTCCATATGCAGAGAGCTAGCTAAATGGCAGACAAGTCCAATAAGTTCATATACAGGGAGTTACCTACACAGCAGATCAGTGAAACACAGCCATGCACAGAGAGCTACCTTCATGGCAGATGAGTCCAAAATGTCCATATATACACAGTTAGATACATGGCAGAATAGTGCAACATATCCATATACAGAGTTCTCACTACATGGGAGATGAGTCCAATGTGTCCATATACTGAGAGTTAGCTGCATGGCAGATGAGTCCAAAGTGTCCATATACTGAGAGGTAGCTACATGGCAAATGAATCCAACATGTGTATATATAGAGGACTACAAGGTAAATGAGTCCAACATGTTCATACAGATTGAGCTGGCTACATGGATGATGAGTCCAACATGTCGATATACAGAGAGCAAGCTACATGGCAGACAAGTCCAATATGTTCATATACAGGGAGCTAACTACAAGGCAGACCGATCAAACACATCCATGCACAGAGAGCTAGCTTCATGGATGATGAGTCCAAAATGTCCATATACAGAGTTTTCGCTACATGCCAGATGAGTGCAACGAGTCCATATTCTGAGAGCTAGGTACATGGCAGAGTAGTCCAATGTGTCCATATACACAGTACTAGCTACATGGCAGATGAGTTCAAAGTGTGTTTATATAGAGGACTAGCTTCATGGCAGATGAGTTCAACATTTTCGTACAGAGAGAGATGGCTACATGGCTGATGAGTATAACATGCCCATGCACAGAAAGCTAGCTACATGGTAGACAAGTCCAATATGTTCATATACAAAGAG
>NW_006419266.1:0-1298 GCF_000296735.1 Chrysochloris asiatica | reverse complement strand
TTCTACTCCCGTAAAGATTTACACCCTCGGAAACCCTGTACAGGGTCGCTATGGGTCGGAACCGACTCGACGGCACTTAACAACAACAACAACATAGAAGTTTCTTAGCTAATTCTGCAGGTTTGCTATTAAGGTGGGGAGCATAATGCATAGCAATTGTTTGTACATGTAACTCATTCCATTCTCGGCTGACATTTTCAGCAATCCATACCCCATGCAGGTGAGCCTGCACCATGGGCCAAGGAAAGGCCGAGGCATTATACATAAGTTTAGTCACACAAATGGAGCGATAATCAGCATGGCACACAAGGTGTTGCCAAATCATGACCTTCTCCAAAGTATCCCCAATTAAGGTAACAGTATCACACAGTCCATTCAGGCAATGTTCAATGGCAAGATCAATTTTTTCTTGACGGTCCCAATTGTAAATAACATTGTCTATCAGTTCATTAACAGTAGCCGCAGTCTGAATTTCTTGAGTAAGTGCAACTGTGTTGGCAGTGAGGAAAACAAGCAAGGTGATAAAATACGCTACACCCATTACTATAAGTCCAAGTCCTCTCTTTTATCTAGAAGTCAACGTGGTAAACTCATTGACAAGCTGCAAGCGAACATCATCATACCACTCTTGGGAGATGTTTACTGGCAACAACACAAAAGTCGGTCTTTTTAGGACAGCAAAAGACATGTTAGGCACTAAGGTAGCAACCCATGAGGTGAGGTTGCACTTAGTGCAATGTAGATGAAACTTCTCATACCCTCCCAATGATGTGGTGTTCGTTAACACGAGAGGACCTACAAGAAAAACAAAGGGTTCGGGGAGAAAAAGAGCCACAGAGTGAGAGTTGTTAATGTGGTAATGGTAATGTCAACTTCGAGACTGAGAACAGGCTAGGTGTTGCATCATGTTGATGGTATTATAAAAATGTGCACATAAGGAGTTGGTGACGTTATTGGTGTAGCAAATTGGTTTAGTGTAACTGGCTCCGCTGTAGTTGAAGAATTTATTTTGTCATTGAAGATGTCCCGCCGAGGGAAGGTTCAAGCCAATCTCTGTGTCATTCACGTAAAGTGGAAGCGGTGACTGAATCTGTTCCTTCCAGGACATGGGTCTCGCCAGTGGGGGATGCGGGACGATGGCCCAATGGATCTCCACCTGAGTCGTCCACATGCCGTACAAGACACTCAGGAATCCAATGAGGACCAGGTTCATCCTGTGGGAAATCACAGACATAGCCTCGTCCCCATATAAGAACAGGGTCGGGCCATTTCCATGTGCCTGTTAGGGCATCTTTCCA
>NW_006419265.1:2416-3078 GCF_000296735.1 Chrysochloris asiatica | reverse complement strand
ATCTCACACACAGAGACAAAAACAGATTAAAAGTCAAAGGATCGGGAAAAATATACCAAGCTAATTGCAATAAAAGGCAAACAGGAGTGGCAGTGCTAATCTAGGATAAAATAAACTTTAAGGAAAAAATGAGCATAATAGACAAAGATGGACATTATTCTCATGATTAAAGGGACAATTGAACAAGATGAAATAGCCATATTAAATATCTATGATCCCAATGAAAGAGCGTCAAAATATATAAAACAAACTCTAATAGATTTGAAGAAAGAAATAGTTGAATCTACAATAATAGTGGGTGATTGTAATACACCACTTTCAAAAATGGATAGAATAACCAGAAAGAAACTTGACGAAGACACAGAAGAACTAAACAACAAAATCAGCCAACTGGACCTCATAGATGTGTACAGAGCATTCAACCCAAAATCTGCACAATACATATTCTTTTCCAGTGCCCGTGAAACATTCTCCAGAATAGACCATGTTTTAGGCCACAAAACAAATCTCCATAAATTTACAAATAAAATACTACAAAGCAACTTCTTAGACAACAATGCTATCAAATTAGAAATCAACAATAGGAAGACTAAGGAAATCTAGTCAAATACATGGAAACTGAATAACACCCTGCTGAAAAGCGATTGGGTAGTAGAAGAAAT
>NW_006419265.1:0-1237 GCF_000296735.1 Chrysochloris asiatica | reverse complement strand
ATGAAACATCTTGGAATAAATGTAACCAGAGAAAAAAGGACTTATACAAAGAAAACTACAAAACACTACTGCAAGAAACCAAAAGAGACTTACAAAAATGGAAGAATATACCATGCTTCTGGATAGGAAGACTCAATATTGTGAAAATGTCAATACTGCCCAAAGCAATTTACACATATAATGTGATCCCAGTCCAGATTCCAATGACATTCTTCAAACAGTTGGAAAAAGCAACTAAAATTTTTATATGGAAAGGAAAGAGACCCAGGATAAGCAAAGCACTGCTTAAGAATAAGAATAAGGTTAGAGGCCTGTCACTTCCCGACTTCAAAATTCGCTACATGCCTACAGTGGTCAAAACAGCTTGGTATTGTACAATGAAAGGTACATAGATCAATGGAACAGAATCAAGAATCCAGAAATTAACACATCTACATACAGCCAACTGATCTTTGACAAAATATATCGCATGGGGAGGTGATATTCTCTTCAACAGATGGTGCTGGCAGAACTGGAAAATGGTATGCAAAAGACTGAAACAAGACCTTCACCTCACACCTTATACAAAAACCAACTCAACATGGATTAAAGACTTAAATGTGAATCCCAGAATTACGAAGGTCTTCAATGAAAAACTCAGGACAAATGTGAGGGCACTATTTCTGGGAATACATGGCCTACAAAACATTTTGAAAACCACACAAACAAAAATAGATAAAATAGATGAGTGGGACATACTAAAAATTAAACACTAATGTACATCAAAAGACTTCACCAGAAGAGTAAAAAGGGAACTCACAGAATGGGAACAAATCTTTTTCAATGACATATCAGACAAGGAACTCATTTCTAAAATATATAGGAAACTACAACACCTCTACAAGAAAACGACAAATAACCCAATTAAAAAGTGGGCACCGGATTGTGAACAGATACTTCACTAAGGAAGAGATCCGGACAACCAACAAACATATCAAGAAATGTTCACGATCACTAACCATTAGAGAGATGCAAATCAAAACAAAATGAGATATCATCTCACACCAACAATAAAAGCAAAGATGAAAAACGCAGAGGACAGTAAATGTTGGCGGGGATGTGGAGAGACTGGGACACTCCTGCATTTCTGGTGGGACTGCAAAATGGTCCAACCTCTCTGGAAAGCAAGATGGCGTTTCCTCAGAAGGTTGAAAATAGAAATACCTTATGATCCAGCAATTCCTCTACTTGGTATTTA
>NW_006419264.1:1811-3411 GCF_000296735.1 Chrysochloris asiatica | reverse complement strand
AGTCAGTCCCTGACCTTGTTTTGACTGATGTTATTGAGCTTTTCCACAGACTCTTCCATCTGATGTAGTCAATTGTATAGTCAACTTTTATGTTTGTTGTTTAAAAGATATTTGCAATAAACAAGTCATTGGTCTTGCAATATTCTATCTTGTGATCTCCAGCATCATTTCTGTCACCAAGGCCATATTTTCCTTTCTCTTTGTATCCAATCTTTGCATTCTAATCAATAGTAATTTTCAATATATTTTGTTGCATGTTTAATCAATTTCAGACTGAAAAAGTTGGTAGAATTCTTTAACTTCATCATCACTGACTTTAGTGGTTGATGCATAACTTTGAATCAATGTGGTATCAGTTGGTCTTCCTTGTAGGCGTATAGATATTATCGTATCACATTGCACTTCAAGCTAGATCTTTCAATGTTGTTTTTGATGATGAATGCTGCAGCATTCCTCTTAAATTTATCATTCCTGGCATAGTAAACCATATGATTGTCTACATCATATGGTAGACACCTCTCCTTCTTCCAAATCTCTGTTACTCTGGAAACTCACCTGTAACCTCCCTAAAATAGATGAACCTACTGGTATTTAAAATACCAGCCCAAGATAGCTTGGATGTGAGAATGGTGAGCTCTTGTGTCACGTACTTTAGAAGGTTAACAGGAGGAACTAGTCCCTGGAGAAGAACTTCATACTTGGTAAAGTAGGTTAGTAAAAAAAGGAAGACCTTTGACAAAATAGCCAATACCAACCAGTCCACTTCAGCATACTAGTATATAGGACATTGATCTTTTGTGTTTCTTTTCATTTTTGACAACTTCCAATTTTTCTAGATTCATATTTCATACATTCCATATTCTGATTATTAATGGAAGTTTGTTACAGTTGTTTCTCATCATTTTGAATTTTGCCTCTTTAGCAAATAAAGGTCCTGTAAGATATGTTCCATTTGCATTGTGATGGTCAACTCTACTTCAAGGGGGAAACTCTTCCCCAGTCATATGTTGAGTTGCTTCCAACCTGAGGGTTCATCTTCTGGCACTATGCCTGACTAAATTCAGATATTAATCATAATGGTTTCATCTTCCAGCACTATATAAAATTATATTGATAATTATTATTAAATTTACTATGTTTATTATAGGTCACTACTTACAAAAACAATAATAAGTTGTGATAGTTGTTAAGTGCCATGGAGTCCGTTCCACTGCTATTCATAAGGGTTCAATGACTAAGCATTCAAAAGTTGTCCGCCCCTGTTTCTTCTCAGTCTGTGTTAATCTGGAAGTGTAGCTGAAATGTCTTTACCATGGGTGACCCTGCTGGTTTTTTAAATATTAGTGACATAGCTTCCATCATCACAGTACCACACCAGCCTCTGCAGTACAGTAAACTGATAGATGAGTGGTGGAAAGGGGGAGGGATACTGAATGGCTTAAAATCAGAAAAGGTATGTGTCAGCATTCCTTTACCATATTTATTCAATCTGTATGTAGAGCATATAATGGGAGAGACTGGATTATATGAAGAAGAACACAGCATCAGAATTAGGGGAAGATTCATTAACAACCTGCCATATGCAGATGATACAACCTTA
>NW_006419264.1:0-514 GCF_000296735.1 Chrysochloris asiatica | reverse complement strand
AGTTTCGAACCGCTGTCCTTAAGGTTCGCAGCCCGATTCGTAACCACTACGCTACCAGAGCTCCTTACTGACCTATAATAAACAGCAAATTAAATAATAGCTATCAATAATAACACATTTAAACAAATTTTAAATAATCACCTCTCTGAGTTAGTCAAATACTGTCTGAGGATTTGTGAAAGACCCAAAGATTTTTTGTTTTGTTTTTAAGTTTTTATTGTGAGGTTTACATGGGAGAACATCAGCTTTACACTCATCCTATAGAATTTCATTTCATTACAGTGATTACAATCCCCTCCATGCATCACCAAATAACAAAAAGGTACACCTCACTGACCTGCCCCCTGGTCCCCAGCTCACAACCCTTCTCTCTCCCTGAGTCCAGGGTTCTCAGCCCCTCCATCTGTCCATGTCATCATTTCTGTCTCCATCCCTGGCATCACTGCCACTCTGGGTAGGGTCCTGCTCTCCATTCTTCTCACTTGATGGTCCCAGTGACCTCCGCTCCTGGGCT
>NW_006419263.1:3872-4490 GCF_000296735.1 Chrysochloris asiatica | reverse complement strand
CTGGAAGAAAATTTCCCTAACATCTTGAAATACAAGAAGATAAACATTCAAGAAGCCAAATGTACCCCAAGAAGGATAGGCCCCAAAAGAAAGTCACCAAGACATATAATAATCAAGCTCTCCAAAATCAAAGACAAGGAGAGAATACTAAAAGCAGCCACGGAGAAGAGAAATGTCACTTATAAAGGCAAGCAAATCAGATTAAGCTCTGACGAGTCAGCACAAACCATGCAGGCAAGAAGGCAATGGGGAGACATACACAAAGCCCTACAAGGAAAAAACTGTCAACCAAGAATTGTCTACCCAGCAAAACTATTAATCAAATACAATGGTGCGATCAAGACATTCCATGATAAACAGAATCTGAAAGATTTTATCAAAGCCAATCCAGCATTTCAAAACTTCCTAAAGGGAATTTTGTGGACTGAAAACCAAAGAACAAAAAACAAACAGAGATTGACAGGTGTGGCAACACCACCTGGAACTCAGTCAACAGATAACAGAGTCCAGAACAGAACAAGACTACAACAACAAACTCAAAGGGAGGTCAAACTAAGATCAAAATTATATCAATGTCAAAGAAGGAAGCAATGTGGGAACAGAGACCCAGATGGTGAG
>NW_006419263.1:0-572 GCF_000296735.1 Chrysochloris asiatica | reverse complement strand
AGGAATTGAAGGAATAAAAATTGAAATCTTTCAAGAAAGTGAGGCAACACAGGAGGCACTCATTCATCTCTGCCAAAAATTTGGAAGACAACTATCTGGCCGACTGATTGGAAGAGATCCATATTTTTGCCCATTCCAAAGAGAGATGACTCAGTGGAATGAAGAAATCATTGGACAATCTCTTTGATATCCTATGCAAGTTAAGTTTTACTAAAGGTAATCCAGAAATGGCCACAAGCATACATTGACAGTGAAATTCCAAAGGTTCAAGCTGGATTCAGAAGAGGACGTGGAACAAGGGATATCATTGCTGATGTCCAATGGATCTTGGCTAAAAGCAGAGAACACCAGAAAGATATTTGCCTGTACTTAATTGACTACGCAAAGGCTTTTGGTTGTGTGGATGACAAGCTATGGACAACTTTGCGAAGTATGAATATGAGTATTCCGGAACACTTAATTGTGCTTATGTACATGACCAAGAAAAGATGGAAGGAATACACAGAGTCATTGTACCAAAAGGAAATGGTTAATGTTCAACCATTTCAAGAGATACCATATGAACAAGAGCC
>NW_006419262.1:1875-3377 GCF_000296735.1 Chrysochloris asiatica | reverse complement strand
ACAATTTCAATCGTTTTTCCATTTACCATGATGCTGCTTATTGTTCCAGTAATGAGGATTTTTGTTTTGTCCACATGGCTTATAGTCCATACTGAAGGCTGTATTTTCTTTTTTTTTCAACTTTTTTTGTGAATTGAGTGAAGGTTTACAGAGCAGATCATCAGTTTTACATTCAACAAATCATATATTTTCCTTCATTATAATGGTTGCAATCCCTTCCATGTAACAATATAATTGTTGTTAGGTGCCATTGAGTCGGTACTGACTCATAGTGACCCTATGCATAACAGCATGGAACACTGCTCTATCTATCCTGCACCAACCACACAATTGTTCCTATGTTTGAGCCCATTGATGCTTCCACTGTGCCAATCCATCTCATTGGAGGTCTTTCTCTTTTTCTCCAACCCTCTACTTTACCAAACATGATACCCTTCTCCAGTGACTGGTCCCTCCTGACAATATGGCCGAAGCATGAAAGCTGAAGCCTGGCCATCCTGGCTTCCAAGGAGTACTCTGGCTGTCTTTGATAGTTTCCTTCTCAATGATCCTTTGCTTTCTTCCTGTATGATGTTATTGATGTCATCCCACAACTCTTTTTGATCTTTGGTCTTGAATGTCTAATGCTTCAAATCTGTTCTTCAGATATTCTCTAAATTCAGGTGGGATATATTCAAGGTCATATTTTGGCTCTTGTGGACTTGTTTTCATTTTCTTCATCTTCAGCCTAAATTTGCTTATTAGCAATTGATAGTCTGTTCCACAGTCTACCCCTGGGCTTGTTTTGACTGATGATATGGAGCTTTCCACCGTCTCATCCCACAGATGTAGTCAATTTGATTTCTGTGTATTCTATCTGGTGAGGTCCATGTATAGTCATCTTTTATGCTGTTTTAAAAGGTATTTGCAATGAAGACTTCATTGGTCTTGAAAAATTCTATCATGTGATCTCTAGCATTATTTCTATCACCAAGGTCATATTTTCTAACTACTGATCCTTCCTCTTTATTTCCAACCTTTGCATTCCAGTCACCAGGTAATGATCAATACATCTTGATTGAATGTTTCATCAATTTCAGACTGCAGAAGTTTGTAGAATTCTTCAATTTCATCATCATTGTCTTCAGTGGTTGTGTATAAATTTGGATAATAGTGGTATTAACTGGTCTTCCTTGTTATTGTTAAGTGCAGTCAAGCTGGTTCCCACTCATAGCGGCCCTGTATAGGGTTTCTGAGGCTGTAAATCTTTACAGGAATAGAAAGTTTCATGTTTTCCCCGTGGAACCACTGGTAGTTTTGAACTGCTGCTCTTGAGGTAGGCAGCCCAACTTGTAACCAGTATGCTACCAGAACTCCTTGGTCTTCCTTGTAGGTGGATGGATATTAAACTATCAAAGACAGTGTTGTACCTTATGATTACTCTTGATATGTTCTTTTTGATGATGAATGTGATGCCATTCCTCTTCAATTTGTCATTCCCGGCATAGTAACCCATGTAATTG
>NW_006419262.1:0-675 GCF_000296735.1 Chrysochloris asiatica | reverse complement strand
CTTTGCATAGTCAATAAAATATAAGTAAACATCATATATATAACCATCTTTCTGGTATTCTCTGCTTTTAGCCAACATCCATCTTATGTTGGATGTTATACCTCAGTCTATGTTCTCTTCTGAATCCAACTTGAATTTATGGACACTCCCTGTCAGTTAACTGCTGCAATAATTTTTGAATTATCTTATGCAAGATTTTACTAGTGTTTGATATTTTTGATAATTTCTGCCTTCTGTTGGGTCACCTTTCTTTGGAATGGGCACAGGTATGTATCTCTTCTAATCAGTTGGTCAAATAACTGACATCCAAATTTGTTGGCATAGACTAATGATGACTGCTTCTAGTGCTCTGTCATTTTATTGAAAGAGTTTAGTTTGCATTCTATCTATTCCTAGAGCTTTGTTTTTTGCCAAGTCTTGCACCTTGAATATTTTCCTTTAATACCATCTGTTCTTGATCATTGTTACATCCTGAGATGGTTGCATTCTTTTTGACTCAATTCTTTTTGGCACAGTGCCTTTGTATCCCTTCCATCATCTTCTGATTCTTCTTGCATTCATTAGTCAATATTTTGTCATATAGAATCCTTCCATATTTTAATTCGAGGTTCACATTTTTCCTCAATTCTTTCAGCTTGAGAAGTGCTGGGTGTGTTCTCCCTTGTGGTTTTCTAA
>NW_006419261.1:2785-3453 GCF_000296735.1 Chrysochloris asiatica | reverse complement strand
CACTGTGGAGCACAGTTCTACTCTGACACACACAGGGCATCATGAGTGGGATCTACTTATGAAACATCATCCACAGAGAATCCTGTGGAGCACAGTTCTTCTCTGACACACATGGGGGCACCATGAGTGGGATCTACTTATGAAAAATCATCCACTGAGAACCCTGTGAGCACAGTTCTACTCTGACACACACCAGAAACCATGAGTGGATTCTACTTATAAAAATCATCCACTGAGAATCCTGTGAGCACAGTTCTACTCTGACACACAGGGCACCATGAATGGGATCCACTTATGAAAAATCATCCACTAAGGACCCTGTGGAGCACAGTTCTACTCTGATACACACGGGGACACCATGAGTGAGATCTACTTATGAAACATCATCCACTGAGAACACTGTGGAGCACAGTTCTACTCTGACACACAGGGGCACCATGAGTGGGATCTATTTATGAAAAGTCATCCACTGAGAACCTTGTGGGGCACAGTTCTACTCTGACACACACAGGGCATCATGAGTGGGATCTACTTATAAAACATCATCCACAGAGAATCCTGTGGAGCACAGTTCTACTCTGACACACATGGGGGCACCATGAGTGGGATCTACTTATGAAAAACCATCCTCTGAGAACCCTGTGAGCACAGTTCTACTCTGACACACA
>NW_006419261.1:0-990 GCF_000296735.1 Chrysochloris asiatica | reverse complement strand
GATGATCTCCCTCTAGTCAAAGAAGTCCCAGTTGCAAAGGCGAGTGAGTGTAGTTGACAAATGTTTATAAGAAAGAAAATGTTCTACCTGGGTGACAAAAGGTGTGAGCAAAATTGTCCCTCTGTGTCTGTTAGGGGAGACACTTTGAGGGCATTTGGGCTACAAAAACACAAAACACTCTTCCCACATCTCAGCAGGAGTGAGCCTGTCACATCACACGCTCCACATCAGCGCAGATCCCGGCATGAAGCTAAAAGTCCAAATCCAGGTGAGCAGGTAGCACTGGGTTGCTAACCGCAAGGTTGGTAGTTCAAACCCACCAGCTACTCCTTGGGAACCCTGTGGTTCTGACTCATATTGACCCTGCATTGGGTTTCTGAGGCTGTAAATATTTATGGGAGCAGAAAGCCTCATCTTTCTCCATGGAATAGCTGGTGGTTTCAAATTGCTTGTGTCTAGCAGCCCTACTCTACTCGACTCGTAACTACTACACTACCAGAGCTTTTGGAAACCCTATACAGGGTCTTTATGAGCCGACCCTGACTCGATGGCTCTTAACAACGACAAAAAGGTACATCATGCCTCTCTGTCATACACACACATGCACATGCACTGGGTAATTCATTCATTCATCTAACAACTATTTATGAAGCAACCCATTCTTGGTGCTAGAAAATTGTACAAAAGTAAATATAACAAACTTGACTGTCCCCAGGTGATACCAACTATGAACACAGGTCAATGGCTCACCAAAAAGCTAGAGGTTCAAGTCCAACCACAGGCACCTCAGAAGGAAGACCTGGAAATCTATTCCCAACAAACCCGCCTCCTGAAACCCTGTGGAGCAAATTTCTACTCTGACACTCGGTGGGGTCTCCCTAAGTGGGAGTCTCCTGTAGGACAATTGGTTTCTGGAAGTTTCAATGACTTTGTTGCATTATTTGATTCACAAGATGGAACCAGAGAGCTTCTTAAATGGATACATCTGCA
>NW_006419260.1:2364-3649 GCF_000296735.1 Chrysochloris asiatica | reverse complement strand
AATGCAGGACCTTATCCAGAGAAGCAGCAGCGCCAGAGATGGAGGCAGAGATGGGGGCATGGAGAGGGAGAGTAGCTGAGGACTCTAGATTCATGGACTAAGAAGAGAAGGACTAAGAGCTGGTGGCCAGGAGCAGACTTGCAGAATGTGCCCTTTGGAGATGTAAATTATAATATATGCCTGAGTGGGTTTGTTTGTTTGTTTTTTAAAAAGCTAAAGTGGATAGAGAGAAATACTGTAAACTGATAGTATATGGAGGGGATTATAATCATTGTAACAAAACAGGGTATATGATTTGTTGAATGTAAAACTGATGATGTACCCTGTAAACTTTCACTCAATTCACAATAAAAACCTTAAAAAAAAAAAAAAAGGAAAGATTTACTCATCCAAATTAATAAAACATATGTGATAGAACTTCTTCAAAATCAATGAGGGTTAGACCCAAAGCAAGAATTTCAATAACATTCATTTACTAAGGGACAACTATTAATCTACAGAACCAAAAGGCATGTAAGACAAAAGCAATGAACAGATAGCAAATATATTGATAATCTATAATGGAAAACTCTTACCAGTCAATAAACCCAAGGTCAACATAAATGAATCTCAGAAGGAATACGTAAACCAAGTCCTCAACGTGATAGGTCTTATTCAGCAACCTTGGGAAAACTATTGTTTGCTTCTGCCCTCTAAGGCATTTCAGTTTCAAGTTCAAGTTTTCAGATTATTACCATGTCCAAACTAATAGGATGTAGTGAATATAGAAGAGTTCATCTTCCTTGGCTAAAGAAATAAACCTTGAAGGAAGTTTGAAACAACATTTTCTTGTGTCATTCCTTCTTATAGTAAAATGGTAACATTAAGCCGTGATGTAAGATTTTTGTTTTGTTTTTTTAAAAACAGCAAACATATTTTCTCACACTCTAGAAGCCCAAATTCATATACTTTGTGCTTTCCACAGAGGTTCTATGAGAAGAATCTATTCTTTCCCTCTTTCTGTTTCTGTGGGTATCAGCAGTCCCTGAGTTGTGACTGTATCCCTTGAACAGTTTCCTCTGGGGATACATTGCCTTCTCTTTTTTGTGAAATCTTCATCTGTCTCATTTACATAGAGACACGTTTGTTGTTGTCAGGTGCAATCAAGTCAGTTACGACTCATAGCGACCTTGTGCAAAACAGAATGAAACACTGCCCGGTCCTACGCCATCCTGACAAAAGAAGTTAAGTTTTAGCCCATTGGTGCTGTCTTGTGCCAATCCCTCTCATTGGAGGGCTTCATCTT
>NW_006419260.1:0-514 GCF_000296735.1 Chrysochloris asiatica | reverse complement strand
ACAGAGGTAAATAATGATGTATGCACAACCTTGGAACAACAAGGCCCTGGGATACAGGGATTGAGACATGGTTTGAATGGGGAAAAGGGGGGAAACGATGCTACGATGCTTGGCTGTCTTTTGAATCTTGGTTTCCCTTGTATACCATTGTAAAATAGACACTTGAGGGGCAGAGAAAGGAATAGCCAGAAATATCACCATAGAAAACTTTTAAGTCCGTCTTCTGCTTATAACTGATTGGAATACCTAAAATGGGGCTACAATGTGCCCATTGAAGGAGGCTTCCTGCGGAATCTCTGCATTACATAAGACTATAGGTGGAATCCTAAATCCCATCCAGAATTTTCTGAGGTGAGACATCTCCACTTGAAAGGACAAGCAGACCATCCTGGAGTGGCTAGAAAAACAGAAGATACTTTTTGAAAGAAAGACCGACAGAAAAAATACAAAACAATAATGGCAGTCCAACTGACTACTATAAGAACAAGCAAGTTGCTCACCCAGGAGACATCAA
>NW_006419259.1:3070-3571 GCF_000296735.1 Chrysochloris asiatica | reverse complement strand
TTTTTTCATTTCAAAGAAAAATGATGCAAGTCAATGCAGAAACTATTGAACAACAATATTAATATCAGAATCAAGTAAAATTTTGCCAGAGATAAATCAGAAAGAGTTGCAGCAATACATATATAGAATACATATTCAGAAGATTCATAAGACGGCATAGAAGGAGGGACCCATCTAATGTCAGATGGATCTTGTCTGAAAGCAGAGAATACTACAAAGATGTTTGCTTATGCTTTACTGACTATGTAAAGTCATTAGACTGCATGAATCATAACAAATTATGGACAATGTTGTGAATAATGAGGACTCCAGAACACTAAATTATGCCCATATGGAACCTGTACATACATCAAAAAATAGTCCTTCAAACAGGACAAGGGAATACTGTGTGGTTAAGATCAAGAAGTGTATGTGTCATATTTGCATCCTTTCACCATACTTATATTCAATCTGTATGTTAAGCAAATAATCTGAGAAACTTGACTATATTAAGAAGAATGT
>NW_006419259.1:0-505 GCF_000296735.1 Chrysochloris asiatica | reverse complement strand
TGAATAGAAAATTTCAAAGATCAGCTCGAATAGACAAATTCAAATAATATACCTAAGTGTGCAAAGACCTGGAATTAGAAAACCAAAAGGCAAGAACATGCACATCATTTCTCAAGCTGAAGGAACTGAAGAAAAATTTTAAGCCTCTACTTGCGGTATTGAAGGATTCTATGGTAAACTATTGAATGATGCAGAAAGCATCAAAAGGAAATGAAAGGAATACACAATCACTTTACCAAAAAGAAATTGTAGTGATTGCAATGAAATGAAATACAATAGGATGAATATAAAACTGATGTTCTCTCAAGTAAACCCACATAATTTACAACAAAAATTTAAAACTTAAATTAATTAATTTTAAAAAAGGAAATTGTAGATGTTCAACTATTTCAAGAGGCAGCATATGGGGTAAAAGAGAGGAAATAATATTAGAATGTTTGACTGTCTACTATTGTAAAATAGACTCTCAAGTAGAATAAAAAAAGAATATTGGCAAATATGATTA
>NW_006419258.1:2422-3399 GCF_000296735.1 Chrysochloris asiatica | reverse complement strand
TGCAAAAACCTGGAGTTAGAAGACCAAATGGAAGAACATGCTCAACATTTCTTAAGCTGAAAGAACTGAAGAAAAAATTCAAGTCTCATCTTGAAATACTGAAGGTTACTATGAGCAAAATATTGAATGATGCAGAAAGCATTAAAAGATGGTGGAAAGTGTACACAGAGTCACTGTACCAAAAAGAAATGGTCGATGTTCAACCATTACAAGAGGTAGCATGTGATCAAGAATCAATGGGAGTCAAGAAAGACTTCCAAGCTGCACTGAAAGCATTGGTGCAAAACAAGCCTCCAGTAATTGACAGAGTACACACGGAAAGATTTCAGTAAAATGATGCGATACAGGAGGTGCTCACACATCTATACAAAGAAAATTGGAAGACAGCTATTCCAGAGAGGTGATCCAAAGGCATGTGGAAGTCATAGAATAGTATCATTACTATCACATGCAAGAGCATTTGGCTAAAAAGAATTCAAAAATTGAATTCAACTGTACAAAAATTCGTTGCAACAGTACATTGACTGTTCTGAACATTTCATACAAATGAGTCAACATGTGGTCTTTTGTGACTGGCTACCTCCACTTAGCATAAATATTTCAATGTTTTATTCATGTCATAGCATGTATCAGAGCTTCATTATTTTTATAGCTAAAAAATATTCCACTGTGTGGTTTTCAGGTTTCTCCCACTTAGAGAAAAGCCTTCCTATGAAACATTTTGTAACAGCGTCAGTGGAATAATCAATCACTATTATTATTATTTTTTAATGTTTTACTGTGAATTATGTGATAGTTTACATGGAAGAATATTAGTTTTATATTCATCGTATCATATATCGTTTCATTGCCATGGTTACAAACCCCTCCATGCATCATCAACCAACCCTGCAAGCCTGCCACCTCCCACCCCCAGGTTGAGGCACACAGCCCCTCTCCCTCTCTGGGTCTAAAGTCCCCAGCTGCTCTATCTCTCC
>NW_006419258.1:0-1152 GCF_000296735.1 Chrysochloris asiatica | reverse complement strand
GAGAAAAAGAGGAAGACCCCTAACGAGATGGATCAGCCAGGTGGCATCATTGATGGCATCAAGTGTGGCAGCAGTGGTGGGGTTGGCCGAGGAGTGGACATTGTTTCGTTCTGCTGTGCATGGGGTTGCTATGAGTCAGTTCCAACTCGATGGCACCTGACAACAACAACAACATTGAACTTTGTAGGGCTTAGCTTGCAGCTTCATTGCTGTTTTTCCCTCAATTCCCTTTATCGGTGATGAACGTGGTCACCTATCAGAGCATGTGTTCACCTTGAATCTTAGTCTTGGATGGGGGTTTGCTCTGAGGAGACCTGACCACTTGCTTTGATGTCTTCTGGGTGAGCCACTTGTTTGTTCTTATAGTAATCAGTCCGTCTGCCATTATTGTTTTGTGTTTTTCCTGTCAGTCTTTCTTTCAAGAAGTATCTTCTGTTCTTCTAGCCACTCCAGGTTGGTGTGCTTGTCCTTTCAAGTGGAAATTTCCCTCCTATGAAGATTCTGGATGCTGTACAGGAGTCCACCTATGGTCTTATGTAATACAGAGGCTCCACAGGAAGTGTCCTTCACTGGGCATGTTGTAGCCCCATTTTAGGTATTCCAATCAGTTATAGGCATAAGATGGACTTACAAGCTTTCTATGGTGATATTTTCGGCTATTCCTTCCCTCCCCCTCCCCCCCATCAAGAATCACTATTATTTTATATGAGAAAACAGAGCATTACTAGATCTAAAATGATTAATTATGTTCAGGTTTACATTTACATTGTAACACTCTTATGAGCTCTCTAAGTTCTTCTGATACCTTAGGACACATCTTGCTAAGACATGTACAAATTAAATTAAGATAAAGGACAGATGCTCACAGACACATTTCAAAGCTGTGACATCTTGATGCTGAGATACTGAGTGTGGTTCCTGAGGAAGGAGTGTGACAGTATTAGTCTCGCTGTCTCTTTAACAGCTTGCTTCAAAATCAATGCTGAGTGCTATTTTTGTAAAATTGAAAATCCTCTTCTGATTTGTTTCAGATAGTGAAAACAAACGACTAGAGGTCTTTTGTAAAAGTGAATTTTGTAAAGTAAGGGATACTTGTACCATATTTTCAAGTCTCCTTTGGAAATGAATAGCTTAGTTTTAGAGCAGATCTTG
>NW_006419257.1:2050-3308 GCF_000296735.1 Chrysochloris asiatica | reverse complement strand
ATGATATTGTCATTGATTTCTGCATTCTGTTGGGTCACCTCTCTTTGCAATAGGCACAAATATGAATCTCTTCCTATCAGTTAACCAGATAATAATTTTTCAAATTTCTTGGCATAGTTAAGTGAGTTCCTTCAATTCTGAATTAGTGTGTTGAAATATTTCAATTTGTATTCCAATAATTTCCAGAATCTTATTCTTTGCTAATATACTCAGTGCACCTTGGCCTTCTTCCTTCAGTATCATTGGCTCTTGAAATGGTTAGATGTCAACTTTTTTTTTTTTTTGGGGGGGGGGGCGGCACAGTGACTCTGTGTAGTCATTCCATCTCCATTTGATGCTTTCTGTATAATTCAGTTTTTTGCCCATAGAATCCTTTTGTATTTCAGATTGAGGTTTTAAGTTTTATTTCCGTGCCCTTAGCTTGAGAAATGCTGAGTGTGTTCTTCTCTTTGGGTTTTCTAACTTATTATAATACTTGACATTGTCTTCTTGAGCTGCCCTTTGACATTTTGTGTTTAGTTCTTTTACTTCTGCATTTCCATCATATGCTTTATCATCTCTACATTGTAAAACATGTTTCAAAGTCTCTTCTGGTATCCATTTTGGTCTTTTCTTTTTTCCTTGTCTTCTTAATGACCTTTTGCTTTCTTCCCGTGTGATGTTCTTGATGTCATCCCACAATTATAGTGATTTTCAGTCTTTAGGGTATAATGCATCACATCTGTTCTTGAAAGGATCTAAATTCAGGTGAAATATTTTCAAGGTCATATTTTGACTCTCATGGAGTTCTATTAAATTTCAACAGCTTCAGCCTTAACTTGTATGTGAGCAATTAACAGTCTGACCCACAGTATGCCTCTGGCCTTGTTTTAGTTTATAATATAGATTTTCCACCATCTCTTCCCACAGATGTAGACAATTTGATTTCTGTGTATTCCATCTGGTGAATCCATGTATATAATCATCTTTTATGTTTGTATTTTTTAAAAAGATATTTGCAATGAACAAGTCATTGGTCTTGCAAATTCTACCATGCTATCTCTAGAATAATTTCCAAATACTCATCTTTCCTCTTTGTTTCCAACATTTGCATTTCTATCACTAGAAGTTATCAATACATCTTGATTGCATGTTTGATCAATTTCAGACTTAAGCTATTGGGTGTTGTTAGGTGCCATCAAGTTGTTACCAATTCACATTAGTGGTTGGTGCATAAATTTGAGTAATAGTAGTATTAACCAGTCTTCCTTGTAGGTGC
>NW_006419257.1:0-1072 GCF_000296735.1 Chrysochloris asiatica | reverse complement strand
AAATGATGTGGTCACTTGTCTATGTCAAAAAAGTATGAAAGACAGATATCTGGCCAACGAATTGGAAGAGATCCATATTTGTGCACATTCCAAATTAAGATGTCACAACACAATGCAGAAATCATCAAACAATATCAATATCACAAGCAAATGAAATTTTGTTGAAGATGATTCAAAGATGATTGATTGTATCAGTACTTCAACAGGGAACAACCAGAAACTCATGCCAGATTCAGAAAAAGACATGGAACTCAGTTTATTATTGCTGCTCTCAGATTAATCTTGGCTGAAAGGAGAAAATATCATTATGACGTTTACTTGTATTGACTATGCAAATATATTTGACTGCATGGATCATAACGAACTATGGATAATATTGCAAAGAATGGATATTCCAACACACTTAATTGTGCTATGAGGAACCTGTACATAGAACAAGTGGAAGTTTTTGGAACAGAATAAACAGATGCTGACTAGTTTAAAATCAGGAATGGTATGCATCAAGCGGTATCTTTTCTCCGTATGTTCCAAATATTGCTTAGCATATTCAATCTGTATGCTAAGCAAATAGTCCAAAAAGTTAGATCATATGAAGAAGAACGTGGCATTGGGATTGGAGGAATCTCATGAACAACCTGGATGACACAACCATGCTTCCTAAAACCAAAGAAAATGTGAAATACTTACTGATGAAGATCAAAGACCACAGCCTTGGGTATGGGTTGCAGTTCAATGCAAAGAAAACTAAAATCCTCACAACTGGAGCAATAGGTAACATCATGAGAAATGGAGAAAAGATTGAAATTGTCAAATAATTCACTTTGCTTGTATCCACAATCATCAGTTATGGAAACAGCAGACAAGAAATCAGACGACATATTGCATTAGGCAAATGTGCCTGAAAAGACCTCATTAAACTATTTAAGAGTAAGGATGTCACTTTGGACTAAGATGTGCCTGACCCGAACCATGGTATTTTCAATTGACTCATATACATGTAAAAATTGTACAGTGAATAAGGAAGTCAATAGAAAATATAATGCACTTGTATTATGTGGCTGGCAAAGAATAT
>NW_006419256.1:2755-3271 GCF_000296735.1 Chrysochloris asiatica | reverse complement strand
TCCTCTATATTCTGGAATAATTTGAGTAGAATTGGTGACAACTCTTCTTTGAATGTTTGGTAGAATTCACCTGTGAAGCCATCTAGGCCTGGACTTTTTTTTGGTTGGGAATCTTTTGATGGCTTGGTCAAGTTCTTCTTTTGTTATGGGTCTGTTCAGGTTTTCTATTTCATTGTTTGTGAGTTTCGGTAGGTCATGCTTATCCAAAAATGTATCCATCTCTTCTAGGTTTTCAAGTTTGTTGGAGTACAACTCTTTATAGTATTCTGTTATTATCCTTTTGATTTCCTTTGGTTCTGTTATGACATCCCCCATGTGATTTCTAATGTGTGTTATTTGTGTCTTCTCTCTCTTTTCTTTTTTTAGGTTTGCCAATGGTCTGTCCATTTCATTAATTCTTTCAAAGAACCAGCTTCTTGTCTTGTTGATTGTTTCTATGGTTTTTCTATTTTCTATCTCATTTATTTCTGCTCTGATCTTTACTAATTCTTTTCTTTTGGTGACTGTGGGTTCTCA
>NW_006419256.1:0-1353 GCF_000296735.1 Chrysochloris asiatica | reverse complement strand
AAATAGGACACACATCCGTGTCTCCTGTATAAGGTTTCCGATGAAAGGAGCATGAACCACCTGCTCTTTCCCACCATCCTTGTCGTTCAAAAGAGTTTGCAGGGCAGCATCTCAACCCACAGCACTATGCTGGGCTCCTTCTCAAACCAGTGAAGAAAGGCAGACCAAACCTGCGTCTCAGCCTGGTCCAGGTGCAAAAGCTCCTGGCAGAGGAAAGCGCCAGCGGTGGGGGCAGGTCCCGGCCACTAGGCTAAGCCCCCATCTCCCCTTACCCAGATGTATGTGGGCAAACCGTGAGCGCACCCACTCCCAACACCAAAGAAAAAAAACAAGATCGGAGCCACCCAAAATCGGCAAAGCACACCGTGCACCTTTTTTTCCCCCCTAAATGTTACTGTGGAGCATTTCCGCGGTGTTTCTACGACTCTATTTACTCCAGCCGCTCTGTCTTGCCCAGGATGTGGATCGAGGTCTTCTAGCCTGGCCGGCAGACTCAAGGGTACGTGACCTCCAGCCTCCCAAATTCCGCTGGCTACAAGCCTCCTAGCCTCCAAACCACTCCTATCTCTGTGGGTCCTAATCCTGGAGCTCTGTTTTGTCTCCTTTCTGCCTGGGATTCCGAATCACTTTTGATGGTGACCTTCACTATGCCTTCACCCTAGCCACGAGCAAGCCCTGCCCTCTCTGCTTATTCAGTTAGTTTATAATGTTCTTACTCTGTTTCGGGCTCCTCTGAGTTTTGCTACTTGTTGAGATACTGTGGGGTGGATTATGACCCACTGCTACTCAGTATATGGTTGCCAATAGCAACTATTGGGCTGGAACCACAGTTCCTGCAATTCTAAAGGCTTTGGTCTGGTGGATTAAACTACAGCAGGGGTGCTTTGTTATTGGTATTAAGCTGCTACTCAGCTTGGGCTGGCCTAAACCTTGATGCTTTGCTGGGCATGCCTGGGGCTAGGAGGCTAGGCAGAGGGCTGGCCTAGGCCAAAGAGGTGGGGGATGGGCGTCGTGCTTGTAGGCAGATGGGGTCAATTTTTGATGAAGTCTAAAATGCCTCTCTTTGTCTCCCTGTGCCTTGAGTCCCTCAATTTGTCCTATATACTTGCTGGTAATGCCTAATGTGGCAAGGAGGACCCCCCCTGGGATGGGCTATGTTGGTTCCTATGGTCACTTTCTAATTTGCTTGATTTTTTTCACTCAAGTAGTTAGATTTTATAGTTCATATTGAGTTTATCATTGTTATTTTTAGAAAGGCTTTGTTGTTGTTGTTGTTGTTGTTGTTGTCAGGTGCCATCGAGTCGGAACCGACTCATAGCGACTCCATGCACAGCAGAACGAAACAATGTTCGA
>NW_006419255.1:3098-3744 GCF_000296735.1 Chrysochloris asiatica | reverse complement strand
AAAAATGTGGCATCAGGATTGGAGGAAAACTCATAACCTGTAATAAGTAGATGATACAACCTTGCTTGCTGAAAGCAAAGAGGACTTAAAATAAGATCAAAGGCCACAACCTTTTGCATGGGTTGCACCTCAGTGTAAAGTAAACATCCTCACCACTGGACCAATAACAGCATTCATATAAATGGAGAAAAGATTGAAGTTGTCAAAGCTTTCATTTTGCTTGATCCAGTATTAACATGCATGGATATAGCAGTCAAGAAATCAAACTACATATTGCATTAGGCAAGTCTGCTGCATATGACCTCTTTAAAGTATTCAACAGCAAAGACGTCAGTTTGAGGACAAAGGTGCACCGAACTCAAGCCTTGATATTTTCAGTGACCTCATTCATATGCATGTGCAAGTTGGACAGTGAATATGGAGACTGTAGAAGAATTTATGTATTTGTGTTATGATGTTGAAGGAGAATATTAAAAGTACATGGACTAACCCCAAAGACGCAGTAAAAAATAAAACACTATTAGACATCATCGAAAGGTTCAGCAAAGTGACAGGGTATAAGATAAACATACAAAAATCAATTGGATTTCTCTATAGCAACAGCAATAGCGATGAAAAGGACATTAGGAAAGCAATACCATTTACA
>NW_006419255.1:0-558 GCF_000296735.1 Chrysochloris asiatica | reverse complement strand
ATGTGTCCAGTGAAGGAGGTTTACTGAGGAGCCTCTGCATTACATAGGAGTATAGGTGGAAGCCCGAACCACATCCAGACCTTCAGAGACAGGAAATTTTCTACATGAAAGGACAAGCAGACCAGCCTGGAGCAGTTAGAAAACCAGAAGATACTTCTTGAAAGAAAGACCTACAGGAAAAATGCAAAACAATAAGGGCAGTTTTGACTGTTACCACAAGAACAAGTAAGTTCCTTGCCCAGAAGACATCAAGGCAAGTGGTTGGGTCCTCTCAGTGCAAATCCTCTTCCAAGACTAAGATGCAATGGAAATACATGCTCTGATTGTCAACCAGGCACATCACCCACAAGGGGAAGTGACAGAAGAACATCAATGAAGCAGTGAGTTAAACCCTATGTCATTCAGCAGACTGCTGTGAACCCAGGTGGAGACCTGGTTGGCCAGCAGCAAGGCAAGACCTCGGGAATCATGGGTTCAGAGTCAATGACACAGCCACAGAGGACTAGAGTGGAGAGCGAAGCGGCCAGCTGATAAGAAGAGATAAGAAGAGGACGGACA
>NW_006419254.1:2312-3136 GCF_000296735.1 Chrysochloris asiatica | reverse complement strand
CCATATACAGAGTTCTAGCTTCAAGGCAGATGAGACCAATTTGTCTATATACAGAGAGCTAGATACATGGCGGGGTAGTGCAACATTTCCATATACAGATTTGTAGCTACTAGGCAGATGAGTCCAACCTGTCTATATATAGAGATTTAACTTCCTTGTAGGGTAGTGCAACATTTCCATATACAGAGTTCTAGGTACATGGCAGATGTGTCCAAAGTGTCCATACACTGGGAGCTAGCTACATGGCAGAGCAGTCCAACATGTCCATATTCAGGGTACTAGCTACATGGCAGATGTGTTCAACGTGTCCATATACTGAGAGCTAACTCCATGGCAGAGAAGTCCAACATGTCCATATTCAGGGAACAAGCTACATGGCAGATATGTCCAACTTTCCCATATACTGAGAGCCACCTACAAGGCAGACAAGTCCACAATGTTCATATACAGAGAGCTACTGAATTGGCAAATCAGTCCAACAAAACCATGTACAGAGAGCTATCTACATGGTAGGCACTTCCAAAATGTCCATATACAGGAAGCTAACTACATGGCAGAGTAGTGCAACATTTCCATACACAGAGTTCTAAATAACAGGCAGATGAGTCCAACTTTTCCATGTACAGAGAGCTAGCTACATGACAGTACAGTGCAACATTTCCATATACAGAGTTCTAGCTACATGGCAGATGTGTCTAACATGTGCATATACTGAGAGATTGCTACATGGCAGACAAGTCGAATAAGTTCCTATACAGAGAACTACCTACTTGGCAGATCAGTCCAACATATCCATGTACAGAGAGCTAGGACATGGCAGACGA
>NW_006419254.1:0-1462 GCF_000296735.1 Chrysochloris asiatica | reverse complement strand
ATATTCAGGGTATTAGCTACATGGCAGATGTGTCCAACATGTCCATATAAGGAGTGCTAGCAACTTTGCAGTGTAGTCCAACATGTCCATATTCAGGGTACTAGGACATGGCAGATGTGTCCAACCTGTCCATATACTGAGAGCCACTTACAGCGTAGACAAGTCCAATATGTTCATATACAGAGTGATACCTACTTGGCACATCAGTCCACCAAATCCATCTCAAGAGAGCTAGCTACATGGTAGGCACGTCCAAAATGTCCATATACAGGAAGCTAACTACATGGCAGAGTAGTGCAACATTTCCACATACCGATTTCTAGCTACAAGGCACATGAGTCCAACTTGTCTAAATAATGACAGCTAGCTACATGGCAGAGTAGGGCAACATTTCCATATACAGAGTTCTACCTGCAAGGCAGATGTGTCCAACGTGTCCATACACTGAGAGCTAGCTACATGGCAGAGTAGTCCAACATGTCCATATAGAGGGTCCTCGCTACAGAGTAGATGAGTCCAAGATGTCCATATACTGAGAGCTAGCTACATGGCAGAGTTGTGCAACATTTCCATATACAGAGTTCAAGTTACATCACAGATGTGTCCAATGTGTCCATACACTGAGAGCTAACTACATGGCAGATCAGTCCAAAATAAAAATGTACACAGAGCTAGCTACATTGCAGATGAGTACTAAATGTCCATATACTGAGAGGTAGCTACCTGGGAGGGTACTGCAACATTTCCATATACAGAGTTCTAGCCACAAGGCAGATGAGTCCAACTTGTCTATATATAGAGAGCTAGCTACATGGTAGAGGAATGCAACATTTTCATATACAGAGTTCTAGCTACATGACAGCGTAATCCAACATGTCCATATAGAGGGTACTAGCTACTTGGCAGATGAGTCCAACATGCCCAAATACTGAGAGCTAACTACAGGGCAAACAAATTCAATATGTTCATATACAGAGAGCTATCTACATGGCAACGTAATGCAACATTTACAAATACAGAGTTCTAGCTACAAGGCAGATGAGTCCAACTTGTCTATATGATGAGACCTAGCTACATGGCAGACAAGTCCAATATGTTCATATACAGAGAGCTACCTACATGGCAGATCATTCCAACATATCCAAGTACAGAGAGCTAGGTACATGGCAGGGTAGTGAAAAATGTCCATTTTCAGGGTACTAGCTACATGGCAGATGTGTCCAATGTGCCCATATACTGAGAGCCACCTACATGGCAGACAAGTCCAATATGTTCATATACAGAGAGCTACCTACTTGGCAGATCAGTCCAACATATCCATATACAGAGAGCTAGACACATGGCAGAGAAGTCGAAAATGTCCATATACAGAGATCTAGTTACATATCAGGGTAGTGCAACATTTCCATATGCAGGGATATAGCTACAAGGAAGATAATTCCAACTTGTATATATACAGAGA
>NW_006419253.1:2428-3347 GCF_000296735.1 Chrysochloris asiatica | reverse complement strand
TTATGGTTAACAGTCCAGTGCTTATCTTACAGTGCCACACCAGGAATCCATATGTATGTACTATTTTGGAGGTGGTGGTTGAGAATGTATGTAGCAGAACATATACCAATTTAACAATTTCAGCATGAACAAATTCAGTAATGTTGATTGCATGCTCAAAGTTGTACAATCTTCCTGCTTTTCAAGTTATTCCTCATCTGTTAAAGTTAACTCACTGCCACTATATTTCTAATATAATCTTTCAAATTGCTGTTGTCAGTTCGATCCTATAAAGATCCTAAAAGAACACAGTGCTCAAGACAGGCATTCTTTACTAATTAAGCTCAAGTACTGTTTGGTTTTAAGAAGACTTCAGGGAATACAGTTTCAAAATATCACAGCAATAGTTTTGATGGTTCATTAAGCCTCAATGGCTTCAGAAAGTGGATTTTCTGAGAATTTGAAATTCTATGTTTAATCCCCCCCACCTCCTTTTTGGAGTAGAATGCTTCTATAGAATTTCAAATCAAAATGCTCAGTAAGGGGGATACCTGGACACCATCCCCTGCCTCAAGAGGCAATTCATGGAGGCAGGTAGCGACACATACCATTTCTTCTTCCGATTCCAGAATCACCTTCTTCTTTTGTTCCAGGAGACTAGAGATTGATAGTTTACCTGGGATAGTCATTTGTAAGCTTTAAAAATCCCAAACAACAAATCAGGAGGTAAAATAAGTTATTAGAACAACTAACTGGGAATGGCACTGTGGGTTCATGCGCCAGACTGCAAAGCCATTTGAACTGCAAGGTTGGTGGTTCAAGGTCACCAGCTGCTCCTCAGAAACCCTATACAGGGTCGCTATGGGTCAGAATTGACTCGACGGCACTCAACAACAACAAATCCCATGAGGTGTTTGGTTGTACATAAGCAGTTAACAAC
>NW_006419253.1:0-1157 GCF_000296735.1 Chrysochloris asiatica | reverse complement strand
TTCTACATGGGCGCTTTAATCTGGTCCTTTACCTCACTTCTGCTTCTTAGTTCCATGGCCTACTAAGACTCAGACTGTGCCACGAGTGATTGGCATGTAAACTTAGGGAAAATTCTGATTCCATTGCTAGTTTATTGATGTTTAGTACTAATATTTTTGTCTCTTCAGACCTCTGAAGAATTGCTTTACTCTTCTACTAGCATCACCAACCCAAATCCACTGCCATCGAGTTGATTCTGACTCACACTGACTCTGTATAGGGTTTCTAAGACTAAGCCTTTATGTGAGCAAATAGCATCATCTTTCTCCCACCTAGCAACTGGTGGGTTTGAAATTCTGACTTACGGTTTGTAGTCCACTGTTTAACTCACAGAACCACCCAGGTTCCTACATATCAGTAGTCCTGCATAAAAAAAGGTTATTTGAAAAAGGAAATATATTTTATTGTGCTGAACATGGAATAAATCTGAAACTCGTGGTCACTGAGTCAGTTCAGTTTCATAGCAACCTCATATATTAAAAAGGAGAACAACTCTGTCGGGTTTTCTTGGCTGAATAAGAGAATAGTACAAGAGGGCTTCAAAAGTTCCTGGAAAATGTAATAAAAGATAATAGAGTTTTTCCCACAAACTTTTTGAAGTCCTGTCATATGTATGTTCCAAGAACATTTACTCAATCTTATAAGCAATATAATTTGCATTGGTGTTTCATCTTTTCATTTGCTTTTCAACAACTCTCTGTATATTAAAAATAATAGTTCTTGGCCATTCATTGTAAGTTATTTGCTCCTAGTTTGTTGTTTCTAGTTTTAAATTTGTTTATGGTACTATTGTTTTCTTCTTAATACAAACCTTTTACATTTTTATAAATATATTGATCTTTCCTTTTTATACTTTAGATGCAGGAGTCCTGGTGCAGTGCTTAAGATAATGCTCTGGGCTGCAAGGTCTGTTTGAATTGCAAGTTCAGTGGTTCAAACTCACCAGACACTCACTGGATATCCTATACAACAGGGTTGCTATGAGCCAGAACTGACTTGATGGCAATTAATAACCAAAGCAACTTTAGATTCTACTCTGAAAATTTTTTCTCCATCAATATCATAGAACTCTTTATCTGTTATTTTATCAAGTTCTTCCTGGAATTTATTTTTTCAA
>NW_006419252.1:4365-5672 GCF_000296735.1 Chrysochloris asiatica | reverse complement strand
ATTGACACATCTACCATGTAGCTAGAACTCTGTGTATGGAAATGTTGCACTACTCTGCCATGTAGCTAACTCTCTGTATATATACAAGTTGGACTCATCTGCCTTGAATCTAGAATTGTGTAAATGGAAACATAGCACTACTCTGCCATGTATCTTGGTCTCTGTATAAGGACATTCTGGACACGTCTGCCATGTAGCCAGCTTTCAGTATATGGCCATGTTGGACTCCTCTGCCGTGTAGCTAGTACCCTGTATATAGCCATGTTGGACTACTTAGCCATGTAAATAGCTCTCACTATACGGACACATTGGACACATCTGCAATGTAGCTAGAATTCTGTATATGGAAATGGTACACTACTCTGCCATGTAACTAGCTCTCTGTATATGGACATTTAGGACATGGCTTATATGTAGCTAACTTTCTGTGCATGGCTAATTTGGATAGATCAGCCATGTAGCTAGCTCTCAGTATATGGACATGTTTTACACATCTGCAAGTAGCTAGAAAAATGTATATAGAAATGTTACACTACCCTACCTTGTCGTTAGCTCTCTGTATATACACAAGTTTGACTCATCTACCTTGTAGCTAGAACTCTGTATATGGAAATGTTGCACTACCCTGCCATGTAGCTAGCTCTCTGTATATGGACATTTTGTACTCGTCTGCCATGTAGCTAGCTCTCTGTACATGGATATGTTGGACTGATCTGCCATGTAGGTAGCTCTCTGTATATGAACATATTGGACTTGTCTGCCATGTAGCTAGCTCTCCGTATATGGACATTTTATACTCTTCTGCTATGTAGCTAGCTCTTTGTACATGGGTATGTTGGACTGATCTGCCATGTACGTAGCTCTCTGTATATGGACACATTGGACTCATCTGCCTTGCAGCTTGAACTCTGTATATGGACATGATGCACGACTCTTTTATTTAGCTAGCTCTCTGTATATGAACATTTTGGACTTGTCTGCCATGCAGCTAGCTCTCTGTATATAAACACGTTAGAATCATTTGCCATGTAGCGAGAACTCTGTATATGGAAATGTTGCACTACTCTGCCAGGTAGCTAGCTCTCTGTAAATAGAAAAGTTGGATTCAGCTGCTTTGTAGCTAGGTTTCGGTATATGTAAATAATGCACCACCCTGCCATGTAACTAGCTCTCAGTATATGGACACGTTGGACACATCTGCCATGTAGCTAGAACACCGCATTTGGAAATGTTGTATGACTCTACCATGTAGCTAGCTCTCTGAATATGAACATTTTGAACTCGTCTGCTATGTAGCTTGCTCTCTG
>NW_006419252.1:0-697 GCF_000296735.1 Chrysochloris asiatica | reverse complement strand
ATCTGTCTTGTAGCTAGAACTCTGTATATGGAAATGTTGCACTACCCTGCCATGTAGCTAGCTCTAAATATATGGACTTTTGAACTCGTCTGCCATGTAGCTAGCTCTCTGTACATGGATATGTTGGACTGATTTGCCAAGTAGGTAGCTAACAGTATATGAACATATTAGATTTGTCTGCCATGTATCTAGCTCTCAGTATATGGACACGTTGTACACATCTCCCGTATAGCTCAAACTCTGTACATGGAAATGTTGCACTATTTTGCCATGTAGCTAGATCTCTGTATATAGACAATTTGGACTCATCCGCCATGTATTCAGAACACTGTATATGAAAACGATGCACTTCACTGCCATGTGGTTTGTTCTCTGTATATCAACATATTGGACTTCTCTGCCATGTAGCTAGCTCTCAGTATATGGACATGTTGGACACATCTGCAATGTAGCAAGAATTCTTTATATGGAAATGTTGCACTACCCTGACATGTAGCTAGCTCCCTGTATATGGACATTTTGTACTTTTCTTCCATGTAGCTAGCTATCTATACATGGATATGTTGGACTGATCTGCCATGTAGGTAGCTCTCTCTGTATGAACATATTGAACTTGTCTGCCATGTAGCTAGCTCTCAGTATATTGACACATTTGACACATCTACCATGTAGCTAGAACTCTGTATATGGAAATGTT
>NW_006419251.1:1457-2308 GCF_000296735.1 Chrysochloris asiatica | reverse complement strand
GTTCATATACAGAGAGCTAGCCACAGGAAGGTTGGGCAACATTTCTATGTACAGAGTTCTATCTTCAAGGCAGATTAGTCCAACTTGACTATTTACAGAGAGCTAGCTACTTTGCAGAGTTGTGCAGCATTTCCATATACAGAGTTCTATATAGATGGCAGATGTATCCAACGTGTCCATATACTGAGAGCTAGCTACATGGCAAAAAATTCCAATAAGTTCATATGTAGAGAGCTACCTACTTGGCAGATCAGTCCAACATATCCATGTACAGAAAGCTAGCTACATGGCAGACGAGTCCAAAATGTCCGTATACAGAGAGGCAGGGTAATGCAGCATTTCCATATACAGAGTTTGAGCTACAAGGTAGATGACTGCAACTTGTGTTTATACAGAGAGATAACTACACGACAGGGTCTTGCAACATTTGCATATACAGAGTTCTAGCTATGTGGCAGATGTGTCCAACGTGTACATGTACTGAGAGCTACCTACATGGCAGATCAGTCCAACATATCCATGACCAGAGAGCTACATATATGACAGAAGAGTCCAAAATGTCCTTATACAGAGAACTAGCTACATGGCAGAGTAGAGCAACAGTTCCATATACAGACTTTTATCTACATAGCAGATGTGTCGAAAGACACCTACCTACTTCGCAGATCAGTGTAACATATCCATTATACAGAGAGTTATTTACATGATAGACGAATCCAAAATGGACATATACAGAGACCTAGCTACATCCAGGGTAGTGCAGCACTTCCATACACAGAGATCTAACTTCGTGGCAGATGTTTCCAAGGTGTCCATATATAGAAAGCTACCTACATGGCAGACAAGGCCAA
>NW_006419251.1:0-862 GCF_000296735.1 Chrysochloris asiatica | reverse complement strand
CGAAACTACCAGCCGCTCCGCGGGAGAAAGATGAGGCTTTCTACTCCCGTAAAGATTTACACCCTCGGAAACCCTGTTACAGGGTCGATATGGGTCGGAACCGACTCAATGGCACTTAACAACAACAACAAGGTACATGGCAGAGTATTGCAACATTTCCATATACAGAGATCTAGGTACATGGCAGATGTGCCCAACATGTCCATATATTGAGAGCTAGCTACATGGCAGAAATGTCCAATATGTTCATATACCTACTTGCCAAACCAGTCCAATATATCCATGTACAGACACCTAGCTATATGGTATACGAGTCCAAAATGTCCATATATAGGGAGCTAGCTACATGGCAGCGTAGTGCAACACATCCATATATAAAGTTCTATCTACATGGCAGATATGTCCAACATGTCCATATACTGAGAGCTAGCTCTATGGAAGACAAGTCCAATATGTTCATTTACAGAGAGCTACCAACTTGGCAGATCAGTCCAACATATCCATGTACAGAGAGCTAGCTACATGTCAGAAGAGTCCAAAATGTCCATATACAGAGAGGCAGTGCAATGCAGCATTTCCATATACAGAGTCATAGCTACAAGCAGATGACTGCAACTTGTCTATATACAGAAAGCTAATTACATGACAGGGTACTGCAACATTTCCATATGCAGAGTTCTAGCTAAATGGCAGATGTGTCCAACATTTCCATATACTGAGAGCTAGCTACATGGCAGACAAGTCCAATATGTTCATATACACAGAGTTACCTACTTGGCAGACCAGTCCAACATATCCATGGACAGAGAGCTAGCTATATGGCAGATGAGTCCAAAATGTCCATATACAGAGAGCTAACTAC
>NW_006419250.1:2881-3443 GCF_000296735.1 Chrysochloris asiatica | reverse complement strand
TTTCAATATTCTTCTCCAACACCATAACTCAAATGAATCAATTCTTGTATGGTCTTCCTTATTCATTGTCCAAGTTTTACATACATATCAGGCTATTAACAATGTTTCAATATATTATTTGATTTCTTTTTTTTTTTTCTTTTAAGTTTTTATTGTGAGGTTTACATGGGAGAGCATCAGCTTTACACTCATCCTATCGTATTTCGTTTCATTGCAATGATTACAATCCCCTCATGCATCATCAAATAACCTCAAAGGGTACACTACACAGGCCTACCCCTCCCACTCACCCCATCCCCTGACCACCAGCACACAGCCCTTCTCCCTCCCCAAGTCCAGTGTCCTCAGCCGTTCCATCAGTCCATGTTATCATTTCTGTCTCCATCCCTGGCGTCATTGCCTTTCTGGCTAGGGTCCCGCTCTCTGTTCTTCTAACTTGATGGTCCCAGGGACCTCCGCTCCTGGGATGCAAAATCAATCACTCTCCTCCTTTTGTCAAAAAACATCTACTTCTACATTTCTGACCCTCACAGTCAGTCCTGATGGCTATCATTTACTATTC
>NW_006419250.1:0-1131 GCF_000296735.1 Chrysochloris asiatica | reverse complement strand
TCTGACTTGAATTTCTGGCAGATCTCTGTTGATATACCATTGTAATAATTATCTCCAGCAAAATTTTACTTACATGAGATTTTAATGATAATGATTAATGATATTATTTGATGATTTCCATATTCCATTGGGTCACCTTTCTTTGGAATGGGCACAAATATAGATCTCATCCAATAGGTTGGCCAGGTAGCTGACTTTCAAATTTCTTTGCATAGTGTCTCCAGTGCTGAATTAGTATGTCGAAATGTTTCAGTTACTATTCAGTCAATTCTTGGAGACTTGTTTTTCACCAGTGCCTTCAGTGCAGTTTGGACTTCTTCCTTTTCCCTTTTGGTTTTTTTATTCCAGGTTTCATTATAATATTTGCCTTTGTCTTCTGAAACTGCCCTCCGGAATTTTCTATTCCTCTCTTTGACTTCTTCATTTCTCCCAATTGTTTTAGTGTCGCTATGTTCAGTAGCAAGTTTCAGAGTCTCTTCTGGCATCCATTTTGGTCTTTTCCTTCTTTCTTGTCTTCTTAATGACTGTTTGCTTTCCTTGTGTATGATGTTTTGATGTCACCCCAGAACTCTTCTGGTCTTCTGTCATTAGTGTCTAATGCACCAAGTCTGTTCTTGAGATGGTCTCTAAATTCAGGTAGGATATATTCAAGGTCATATTTTGATGCTGGTGGAGTTGTTTTAGTTTTCTTCAGCTTCAGCCTGAACTTGCATATGAGTAATTGATAGTCTATTTCATAGTCTGCCTCTGGTCTTGTTTTGGCTGATGATATTGATTTTTTCTACCGTCTCTTCCTACAGATGTAGTTAATTAGGTTCCTGTGTATACCATCTGGTGATGCTGTTTAAAAACTTTTTTGCTATGAATGAGTCACCGATCTTGCCAAATTCTATCATGAGATCTCCAGCATCATTTCTAGCACAAAGGTCACACTTTCCAACTGCTGAATTTTCGTCTTTATTTCTGACCTTTGCATTCTAATCACCATTAATTTTCAGTGCCTCTTCATTGTATTTTTGATCAACTGACTGATGAAGTTTACTTTAAGATAGATTTTGAAATTTTCTTTTTGACGATGAATGTGATATCATTCCTCTTCAATTTGTCGTTGCTGGCATAGTAAACTATATG
>NW_006419249.1:2162-3324 GCF_000296735.1 Chrysochloris asiatica | reverse complement strand
TCAGAGAAAAAGAGGAAGACCCCTAATGAGATGGGTTGGCTAGGTGGCATCATTGATGGACTCAAGTGTGACAGCAGTAGTGATGTTGGCCCAGGATCAGACATTGTTTCATTCTGCTGTGCATGGGGTCGCTACGAGTTGGTTCCAACTCAATAGCACCTGACAACAACAACATGGACAAAGGAAAACCAGTAAGATTAAACTCTGATATCTCATCATAAACTATGCCGGCAAGAAAGTAATGTGGAGACATATACAAAATTCTGAAAGAAAGAAAAAAAAACAAAAAACTGCCAACCAAGAATCATATACCCAGAAAAGCTGTCCATCAAAGATGATGGTGAAATCAGGACTTTTCTGGATAAACACAAATTAAGGAATTTTGTAAAAGTCAAGTCAGTGCTTCAAAACACACTAAAGGGAGTTCTTTTGACTGAGAACCAACAAGAACAGACAATAACCAGAGATTGACATACATGGAAACACCACCCCAAACTCAGTCCAGATATAGAAAAGGCCAGAGCTTAACAAAACTTCAAGAATGAAATTAGGGGATCTGGGAAGTCAGTCTATGACCAGGTCAACTACAAAGAGAAAGAAGGGAAAAGTACATAAACAGAGATCCAAGTGGTGAGGAGGTCAAGTAGATTTCAGAATAAAACATACTGTTTTAAAACAAGAAAGAAAAAATAAAGTCCAGTGTAACCTGAAGGAAACTTAATACATATCCATATCAAAGCAAGAAAAGGAAAATCCAAGAAGATTTTGGAAACATTAAGTCTATGAAGAATTGATGAGGAAAGGCACTGAAAAAATGAACTCAGCACAGAAAAGCATGCAGACAGAACAAAGAAACCAGCAACACCATAAAAAACAAACAGCATAATGACTTCAATTAATCCACACCTATCTACAATTACACTGAATACAGTAAATTTAATTCACCAATCAAGAGACAGAGAGTAGCAGAATATATAAGAAAACAGGATCCTTCACTGAGCTGTCTACAAGAGACATATCTTACATACAAAAAAATAATTAAACTAAAAGTTAAAAATGGAAAAAAAATAAACCAAGCAAATTGCAATTCAAAAAGAGCAGGAATGGCAATATGAATCTCTTATAAAAGAAACTTTAAGGTCGAAACAAGCATAAGAAACAA
>NW_006419249.1:0-827 GCF_000296735.1 Chrysochloris asiatica | reverse complement strand
ATCATTACTGGTGATTGGAATGCAAAGGTTGGGAGCAAAGCGGAAGGATCAGTAGTTGGAAAATATAGCCTTGGTAATAGAAATGATGCTGTAGATTGCATGATAGAATTCTGCAAAACCAATTATTTGTTCATTTCAAATACCTCCTTTAGACAAATTAAGAGACGACTGTACACATGGACCTCACCAGATGGAATACATAAAAATCAAATCGACTACATTTTCAGAAAGAGATTATGGAAAAACTCCACATCATCAGTCAAAACAAGGCCGGGGCAGACTGTGGAACAGTTCATCAACTGCTCATATGCAAATTCAAACTGAAGCTGAAGAAAATGAAAGCAAGTACATGAGAGCCAAAGTATGACCTTGAATATATCACACCTGAATTTAGAGATCATCTGAAGAACAGATTTGATACATTAAACATTAAAGACCAAAGACCAGAAGAGTTGTGGAATGACAACAAGAACATCATACAGGAAAAAAGCAAAATGTTATAAATAAGACAAAAAGAAGAAAAAGGTCAAAAGGGATGTAAAAAGAGACTCTGAAACTTGCTCTCCAGCATAGAGATGCTAAAGAAAATGGAAGAAATGAAGAGGTCCAAGAGCTGAACAGAAAATTTCAAAGGCCAACTTGAGAAGATAAAGCCAAATATTACAACAAAATGTACAAAGAGCTGGAATCAGAAAACCAAAAAGGAAGAACACGCTCAACATTTCCAAGCTGAAGGAACTGAAGAAAAAATTCAAGCCTCAACTTTCATTATTGAAAGATTCTCTGGGCAAATTATTGAATGATGCAGAAAGCATCAAAAGAAGATG
>NW_006419248.1:1796-2633 GCF_000296735.1 Chrysochloris asiatica | reverse complement strand
AGCCCTAGCCCTAATGCCTAACATCTCTAGCCCTTACACTAGCCCTAAAACCCTATAAGCCAGAGCCCTAAACCTAGCAGTAAAGCCCTATCAGCCCTAGCCCTTGCCCTAGCCCTAGCCCTAAAGCCTAACACCCCTAAGGCTAGCCCTAAAGTCCTAACAGCCCTAGTCCTAAAGCCCTAACAGCCCTAGCCCTAGCCTTAGCCATAGCCCAAAAGCCCTATCAGCCCTAGCCCTAGCCCTAGCCCTAAAGCCATAACAGGCTAGCCCTAGCTATATCCGTAAAGTCCGAACAGCTGTAGCTCTTGCCCTAGCGCTAAAGCACTAACAGCCCTAGCCCTAGCCCTTAAGCACTACCCCTAAATCCTTAGTCTTAGCCCTTGCACTAAAGTCCTAACAGCCCTAGATCTATCCCTAAAGCCTAACAGCCCTTGCCCTAGCCCCAATGCCCTAACATCTCTAGCCATTACCCTAGCCCTAAAGCCTTAACATCCCTAGCCCTAGCCATAAAGCCCTATCAGCCCTAGCCCTAGCCCTAAAGCCCTAACAGCCCTAGACCTAGCCTTAAAGGACTAACAGAACTAGTCCTAGGGCTACCCCAAAACCCCTAACAACCCTAGCCCAAGCCCTAGTCCAAAAGCCCTAACAGGCCTAGCCCTAGCACCAGCCCTAAAGCCCTTACAGCCTTAGACCTAGCATTAGCCTTAAAGCCTTAACAGGCCTAGACCTAACCCAAACCCTAAAGCCTTAACAGCCATAGCCCAAGCCCTATCAGCCCTACCAGTAGCTCTAAAATCCTTGCCCTAATGCCCTAGCACTAGACCTAGCCCTAAAGCC
>NW_006419248.1:0-508 GCF_000296735.1 Chrysochloris asiatica | reverse complement strand
CCTAGCCCTAAAGTCCTAACAGCCCTAGTCCTAAAGCCCTAACAGCCCTATCCCTAGCCTTAGCCCTAGCCCTAAAGCCCTATCAGCCTTAGCGCTAGCCCTAAAGCCATAACAGGCTAGCCCTAGCTATATCCCTAAAGTCATAACAGCTGTAGCCCTTGCCCTAGCGCTAAAGCACTAACAGCCTTAGCCCTAGCCCTTAAGCACTACCCCTAAATCCTTAGCCTTAGCCCTTGCACTAAAGTCATAACAGCCCTAGATCTATCCCTAAAGCCTAACAGCCCTAGCCCTAGCCCTAATGCCCTAACATCTCTAGCCCTTACCCTAGCCCTAAAGCCCTAACAGCCCTAGCCCTAACCTAGCCTTAAATCCCTATCAGACCTAGCCCTTACCCTAGCCGTAGCCCTAAAGCCTAACAACCCTAAGCCTAGACCTAAAGTCCTAACAGCCCTAGTCCTAAAGCCCTAACAGCCCTAGCCCTAGCCTTAGCCTTAGGCCTAAAGCCCTA
>NW_006419247.1:2215-3351 GCF_000296735.1 Chrysochloris asiatica | reverse complement strand
GCGTGGCAACAATAGTGAGGTTGGCCCAGGATCGGGCAGTGTTTAGTTCTGCTGTGCATAAGGTCACTATGGGTCGGTACTGACTCGATGGCACCTAACAACAACAAGGTTTGTCTTATTTTAAATACTTCTTTATCTAGATTGAGTTCTAGGTGTTGTTGTCATTGGTTGTTGGTTCTCAGTCCAAAGAACACCCCTTAACATTTTTTTGTAAAGTTGGTCTGATCATTACAGACTCCTTAAATTTCTGTTTATCAGGAGTTTCCTAATTTTGCCATCATATTTAAGGGAGCGTTGCTGGGTATATGATTCTTGGTTGGCAATTTTTTGCCTTCAGAGTTTTGTATATGTTATTCCATTGTTTTCTTGCCTGCATGGTGTCTGCTGAGAGAAAAAAAACCCAACTTATTCTTATTGGTTCTCCTTTGTAGGCATCTTTCTGTTTTTCCCTAGCTGCTCTCAGGATTCTTTTCCTGTCTTTGGTTTTGGACAGTTTAATTATGATATGCCTTGGTGATTTTCTTTTAGGATCGATCTTGTTTTGGGGTTTGTTCAGCTTCTTGTATGGTTATCTTCTTGTCTTTCATGATGTTAGGGAAGTTTTCTTCTAGCAACTTTGACAATTTTCTCTGTGTTTTTTATTGTATCTTCTTGTTCTGGAATTCTGATCACTCGTAAGTTGTTCCTCTCATGGTGTCCCACATAACTCTTAGGTTTTCTTTGGTATTTTTCCTACTTTTTTCTGATTGCTCTTCTAGCATACTAGTATTGAGAGATTTATCTTTAAGATCACTAATTCATGCTGCCATTGATTCAAATCTACTTCTTTGTCCTTTCATTGTACTGTCCATTTCTGAAGTCTGCATATTAATCTTCTATATTTCTCCTTGCAGGTTTTGTATTGTTTCAAATTTTTCATTTTATTTTGTCTGTTTGTTCTTGTAGTGTTTTCTTGAGTGCTTCTAAAGTTTTTTTCGTGTGCTTTCTTTGATTTTTCTGTCAATTCTTTGTAGGTACCTAAACATCATTCTTTTGAATCCTTTTTCAGTTAGTTCCATTATCTTTACTTCTTCAGAAATATTTTCTTGCTCTGGATCTTGGTCATTTGTTTGAGTCATTCTCTCTTGTTTTTAAAA
>NW_006419247.1:0-555 GCF_000296735.1 Chrysochloris asiatica | reverse complement strand
TCTGTTCCTAGACTGAAAAGTTAATTACGCTCCTCCTTGCTACAAAACATCTACCTTTACATTTCCAACCCTCACAATCAGTGCTGATAACAATTATTCGCTATTGTATCACAAGAGACTTATCTCCATTTCATTTCATCATCTTGGCTGCACTTTTGCCAACTGCAAATCTCTGGGGCAGATGCCAGTAAACACCATTTCCACTCTATGGATATACTGTTACTGTTGTACACCCTTAAGTTGATTCCAACTGAGAGTGATCCTATAGGATAGCCAAGAGTGTAATCTATATAGTTTGTCACATCTTTCTCATGATGAACAGTTTTTGGGTTCAAGCTACTGACCTTTTGGTTAGCAGATAAACACCTTGACCCTTGAGCAGCGGGACTCTTTGTGGATACTCGCTTATTGCTGTTAATACTCAGTACTGCTGAGTTAGTTCAGACTCTTAGAGCAACCCTATCTACAATAGAACGAAGCACGGTCCAGCCCCACTCTCACAATCATTACCATGTTTGAGCTTCTTGTGGCAGGCTCCTCATTAATCCATCTCCT
>NW_006419246.1:2515-3158 GCF_000296735.1 Chrysochloris asiatica | reverse complement strand
ATATATATATATATATATATATATATATATATATACATACACACACACATTCTTCTCTTCCTATAGCCATTCAGCATGTGTCTCTGTCCATGTATCTATCCAGAGTATTGTTGTTCCAAGGTTGTATACATAACACTATTTACCTCTATTCCCTTTAGACCTTGTGTACCTCCCCCCGTGTCTTCACCTGTCTTCATCATACTTCTGTCAACCTCCGTCTTCTTGTATATTGTCCTTCACTTTCTTGAATATTGCCCTCCTCCTTACCCAAGTTAACATGTGTCTTCCCTCTAACCAGTAAACTACTCTCCTTTCCCTTCCACCTCTGGCAACCATCAAAAAATATTTCTTTTTTTCTCTTTCAAACTTTTGTATATTTGTGAGATATAAAAAAAATATGTCTCACTCTTCCTCCCTTACCCATTCAACCTATATCTCATCCCATGTATCTAGACACACAACACTCTTCTGTTGTTGTTGTTATTGTTATTGTTAGGTGCCACCAAGTCAGTACTGACTCGTAGCGACCCTATGCACAATAGAACGAAACACTGCCTGGTCCTGGGCCAACCTCACAATTGTTGCCACACTTGAGCCCATTGATGCTGCCACTTTGCGAATCCATCTCGCTGAGGGTCTTTCT
>NW_006419246.1:0-620 GCF_000296735.1 Chrysochloris asiatica | reverse complement strand
TTTAATTGTGACCTGAGTGATAGTTTACATGGGAGAACACTGGCTTTACACCATTGTTTCATTGCAGCAATTACAATCTCCTCCATGCATCATCATTCAACAGTATTTGCTTCCATTCCCTGTTTTTCTTTCTTTTCTTTTCTTTTTTCATTTTTGAAGGGGGAGATGTACACACAAACGCTCAGGAATATATAATAATTTAAACAGCAAAAGGGCACATTCTGCAAGCCTGTCTCCTGACCGCTAGCACTCATTCCCTTTCTTTCCATGAATCTAGAGTTCTCAGCTGCTCCCTCTCTCTATGTCCACATCTCTGCCTCCATCTCTGGTGTTGCTGCTTCTCTGGATAGGGTCCTGCATTCTGCTCATGTTCTTCTCCCTTGATGGTCCTATTGTCATCTGTTTCTGGACTGTAGGATAAACTGTTGTTGTCATTAGGTGCCATTGAGTCGGTACTGACTCACAGCTACTTTATTCACAACAGAATGAAACACTGCCTGATCCTGGGCCAACCTCACTATCATTGCCACGCTTGAGCCCATTGATGCTGCCACTTTGCCAATCCATCTCACTGGGGGTCTTCCTCTTTTTCTCTGACCCTCCACCCTACCAAACATGAT
>NW_006419245.1:2669-3365 GCF_000296735.1 Chrysochloris asiatica | reverse complement strand
TTAGGGTTTTAGGGCTAGGGCTACGGCTAGGACTAGGGCTTGGGCTAGAGCTTTAAGAGTAGGGCTAGGGCTGTTAGAGCTTTAGGGCTAGTTATAGGGCTAGGGCTGTTAGGGCTTTAGAGCTAGGTCTAGGGCTAGGGATTTTAGGGCTTTAGGGCTTTAGGGCTAGGGCTAGGCCTAGGGCTGTTTGGGCTTTAGGGCTAGGGTTAGTGCTGTTAGGCCTTTAGTACTAGGGTTAGGACTAGAGCTGTTAGGGCTTTAGAGCTAGGGCTAGTGATACGGCTATTAGGGCTTTAGGCTTAGGGCTAGGGCTAGGTCTTCACGGCTAGAGCTAGGGCTTGGGCAAGGGCTTTAGGCCTAAGGCTTAAGCTAGGGCATTAGAGCAACTGCTTTAGAGCTAGGGCTCGGGCAGTTAGGGCATTAGAATTAGGGCTAGGGCTAGGCCTGTTTGGGCTTTAGGGATTGGACTAGGGCTGATAGGGCTTTAGGGCTAGGGCTAGGGCTAGGGCTGTTAGGGCTTTAGGGACAGAGCTAGGGCTCTTAGGGCTCTTAGGTCTTTAGGGCTAGGGCTAGAGCTGTTAGGGCTTAGGGGCTAGTGCTTGGGCTGTTAGGGATTTAGGGCAAAGGCTAGGACTAGGGCTGTTATGACTTCAGGGCTAGGCCTAGGGCTGTTAAGTCTTTAGGGCTAGGGCTAGG
>NW_006419245.1:0-748 GCF_000296735.1 Chrysochloris asiatica | reverse complement strand
AGGGCTTTAGGATTTTAGGGCTATGGCTTGGGCTAGGGCTTTATGGGTAGGGCTAGGGCTGTTAGAGCTTTGGAGCTTGTGATAGGGCTAGGGCTGTTATGGCTTTAGGGCTAGGTCTAGGGCTAGGCCTAGGGCTTTTAGGGCTTTAGGGCTTTAGGGTTTTAGGGCTAGGGCTAGACCTAGGGCTGTTAGGGCAGTTAGGGCTTTAAGGCTATGTCTAGGGCTGTTAGGGCTTTAGGGGTAGGGCTAGGGCTAGGGCAATTAAGGCTTTAGAGCTAGGGCTATGGCTTGGGCTAGGGCTTTAGGGCTAGGGCTAGGGCTAGGGCAATTAGGGCTTTAGAGCTAGGGCTACGGATTGGGCAGTTAGCTCTTTAGGGCTACGGCTTGGGCTAGGGCTTTAGGGCTAGGTCTAGGGCGAGGGTATTAGGTCCAAGTCTTGAGGGCTAGGGCTAGGGCTGTTAGGGCGTTATGGCTAGGACTAGGGCTAGGGCTCTTAGGGCTTTAGGGCTAGTGATAGGGCTAGGGGAAGGAATAGGGTCTTAGGGCTAGTGCTTTTGGGCTAGGTTTAGTGCTGTTAGGGCTTTAGGGCTAGGGCTAGGGCTGTTTGGACTTTTGATTTTTAGGGCTAGGGCTAGGTCTGTTAGGGCTTCAGGACTAGGGCTAGGTCTGTTAGGGCTTTAGGATTTTAGGGCTAGGGCTAGGGCTTGGGCTTGGGCTAGGGCTTTAAGGGTAGGGCTAGGGCTGTTAG
>NW_006419244.1:3379-3975 GCF_000296735.1 Chrysochloris asiatica | reverse complement strand
AACTCAAAGACATCAATTCTTCTATGGTCTTCTTTATTCATTTTCCAACTTTAAAATGCATATGAGGTTATTGAAAATACCATGGCTTGAGTCAGATTCACCTTTAGTCATCAAACTGACATCTTTGCTCTTGAACACTTTAAAGGGTCTTGTGCAGCAGACTTACTTAATGCAATTTGTTGTTTTATTTCTTGACTGCTGCTTCCATAAGTGCTGATGGTTTAACCTAGCAAAAGGAAGTCTTTGACAATTTCAATCTTTTCTCCATTTATATGGATGTTATTTATTGGTCCACTGGTAGGATTTTTTTTTTTTTTTTTGAGGTGCAAAACACACCGAAAGCTGTGTTTTTTTAAATCTTCATTAGTAAACTTTGTTGTTGTTGTTAAGTGTTGACAAATCAATTCTGATCCATAGTGACCTTGTATAGGGTTTCTGAGAAGAAGCTGGTGAACTTGAACCACCGACCTCTCAGTTCAAATGGCTTTGCAGTCTGGCCCGTTAACCCACAGCGCCACACCAGGACTTTAAGACCTCTTAAATTTCAGCAAGGTTGTATCATCTTCATATCACAGATTGTATTGAGTTTTCCTACA
>NW_006419244.1:0-514 GCF_000296735.1 Chrysochloris asiatica | reverse complement strand
CCTTTGTTTCTCTATGATTCACTACATTTATGGTTATATTTGCTTCAAATATATCCATAATGTAGTGGAGCATAGAGGGGGCAAAGTTACAAGGAATTGTTGTTGTTTTTGTTAAGTGGTGTTGAGTCGGTATCTGACTCATTGTTGTTGTTAAGTGCTGTCGAGTCGGTTCCAACCCATAGCGACCCTGTATAGGGTTTACAAGGAACAGCTGGTGAGCTTGAACCACCAATCTTGCAGTTCAAATGGCTTTGCAGTCTGGCGCATTAACCCAAATCTCCTCTGATTCATAGACACCCTATCTTAGGCTTGTGGGGCTGTAAATCATATGGGAGCATAAAGCCTCATGTTTTCCCCATGGGCCTGAGTGGCTAACCTTGTGATTAGCAGGCCAACACTTATCTTATAGCACCTCCAGAACTCCATAAAAATAAAACTTAGACATAACAAAACACTTTGAGGGAATGAGTCAATTGGCATAACAAAGTTTACAAAGACAATGAATGTTCTACAT
>NW_006419243.1:2356-3474 GCF_000296735.1 Chrysochloris asiatica | reverse complement strand
TTATTGTCAGGGTCCATCTAGTTGGTGCCAGCTCACAGAGACTCTATGCACAACAGAACTAAACATTGCCTGCCCTGTGCCAACCTAGATAAGCTAAAATGGTTGAAAGAAAGTAAAAGTACCAAACAGGACATTTCAAAGGGAAGCTCAAGGAAACAAAGTAAAATATTATCATGAACTGTGTAAAGATCTGGAGTTAGAAAGCCTAAATTGAAGAACTGCTCAGCATTTCTCAAACTGAAAGAACTAAATAAAAACTGCAGGCCTCAGGTTACAATATGGAAGGATTCTATGAGCAAAAAACAGAATGACACTGAAAATTACAAAATAAAGTGGAAGGAATGCACAGCATCACTGTATCAAAAAAACTGGTTGATGCTCAGTTATTTCAAGAGGTACTGTATGATCAAGAATTGATGGTATTGAAGGAAGAAATTGAAATAGAACTGAAAACACTGGCCAAAAAAAACAAACAAGACTCTTAGAACTGATGGAATACAAGTTGAAAAGTTTCAACAAACCAATGCAGCATTGTCCATTATGCCAATAAACTTTGAATGCAGCTACTTGGTCAACTGATTGGAAGAGATCCATGTTTATGCCCATCCCAAAGAAAGGGGTCTCAACATATTCTGGAAATCAGTGAAAGATATTATTAATATCACATGCAAGTAAAATTTTTCTGAAGATAATTCAAAAAGGATTGCAACAGTACAACAACAGGGAGCTGCCAGAAATTACTCCAGGTTCTTTAGAGGACATGTAACAAGGGATATCATTGCTGATGTCAACTGGATCTTGGATGAAAGCAGAGAATATCAGAAAGATATTTACTTATGCTTTATTGACTCCGCAGAGGCATTCAACCATGTGAATCGTAACAAACATTGGATAACATTTCAAAGAATGGGTATTCGAGAACACTTAATTGTGCTCAACAATCATGGAACACTTAACTATTCCTGTGTTTAAACAGACCAAGAGACAATCATTCAAACAGAACAAAGTAATATAGAATGGTTTAAAATCATGAAAGATGTGCATCCAGTGTACCCTTTCACCACACTTATTCAGTTTGTATGCTGAGCTAATAAACAAGAAATTAGACTATATGAAGA
>NW_006419243.1:0-586 GCF_000296735.1 Chrysochloris asiatica | reverse complement strand
AGCAGAAAAAATGATAAGAAAATCTGGAGAGTCTAAGATTAATGATGGACAACATGAAGAGGAATAACTTAAGAATTATTGGCATTCCAGAACAGAAGGAATCACACAAGTCCACAGAATAGATAGTTGAGGATCTTCTGAAAGGAAAATTCCTTAATATCTTGAAGGAAGAGAAGATAAGTATTCAAGAAGCAGAATGAACCCCAGAAAGGATAGACTCCAAAATAAAATCATCAAGACATATCATAATCAAGCTCTCCAAAATCAAAGACAAGGATAGAATCCTAAAAGCAGCTATGGAAGAGAGAAGTGTTACATACAAAGCAAGTGTTTCAGATTAAGCTCTGCTCTCTCAGCAGAAACCATGCAGGCAAGAAGACAATGGGGAGACATATATAAAAGACTAAAAGAAAAATAATGCCAACCAAGAATCATCTACCCAGCAAAACTGTCAATCAAATATGATGCTGTAATCACCACATTATAGGATAAACTGAAGCTAAAAGAGACTTTGTCAAAGCCAACTCAGTACTCCAAAACATACTAAAGGGAGTTCTTTGGATTGAAAACCAACAAGAACAGAAAA
>NW_006419242.1:2155-3523 GCF_000296735.1 Chrysochloris asiatica | reverse complement strand
ATATTGAATGGTTTAAGATAAGGAAAGTCGTGTGCCAGGGCTATAAACTTTCATCATATTTATTCAAACTGAGGGTGGTGGTGGTGGTGTGCCATAGATTCAGTTTCAACTCATAGCGACCCTACATAAGGTTTCTGAGGCTGTGAACCTTTACGGGAGCAGAAGGCCTCATCTTTCTCCTGTTGGAATGGCTGGCAGTTTCAAACTGCTGACCTTGAGGTCAGAAACCTGACTTGTAACCACTATGCTACTGAGAAAATAATCTTAGAAGCTGGGTTGTATGAACAAAAATATGACATCAAAAATGGCAGAAGACTTATTAACAACCTATACTATGCAGATGATATATGACCCTGCTTCCTAGAATTAAGAGGACTTAAAATACTTACTGATGAAGTTCAAAGACCACAGCCTTCACTATGGGTTGCACCTTAATTCAAAGAAAACAAAAATCCTCACAACTGGGCCAATAAAAACCATCATGCTAAATGGAAAAATAGTGAAATTGTCAAAAATTTCATTTTGCTAAGTTCTACAATCAACATTCATGAAAGTGATAGTAGAGAAATCAAATGAAAACACATTGCATTAAAGCAAATCTATTGCATAGACCTCTTTATAGGATTCAAAAGTAAAAATATCAGTTTGAGGACTAAGGTGTGCCTGACCAAAGCGATGGCATTTCTTACAGCCTAATATAAACATGAAAGTTGGCCATTGAATAAGGAAAAGCATAGAAGAATTGATGCATTTGTGTTATGGTGTTGGAGATAAATATTGAAAATATCATGAACTACTAGAAAAACATACCAATCTATGCTGGGAAAAATACAGTCAGAATTCTTAGAGGCCAGTATGGTGACACTTCTTTTCTCATACTTTGGACTTGTTATCAAGAGGGGCAAGTCCCTGGAGGAGGGCATCATGCTTGGTAAAATGGAGCATCAGTAAATAAAGAGAAGGAAATCCAACAAGATGGAAGGGTACAATGCCAATAGCAATGGGCTCAAGCATAGTGACAATTGTGAGGATAGCACAGGACTGGTCGATGTTCGTTCTATTGTGAACAGGGTCATTATGAATCAGAGTAACTTCAAAGCAGTTAACAACAACTACTACAACAGCGCCTAGGATATAGACCTTTATGTGTTCCATTCCATTTTTGATGACTTCCAGTTTTTCTAGATTCATACTGGTATAGTCCACATTCTGATCATTAATAGATATCTATAACTGTTTTTTCTCATGTTTAGTTGTGCTCCAAATGATTTATTGGCAAATGAATGTCCCCAAAGCTTTTTTCTAATCATGCCATTAAGGTCAACTTTAAGGAATGAGCTCTTCCTTAGTCATTTTTTGAGAGCCTTC
>NW_006419242.1:0-505 GCF_000296735.1 Chrysochloris asiatica | reverse complement strand
TCAGATGAGCTTCCAGATGAAGACAGACTAAGAAGAAAGAGAGATAAACTACTTCCAAATATTGAGTCACTGAAAACCTTATGAATAGCAGAGAAACACTGAGAGATATAGTGTCTGAAAATGAGCCCTTCCTGGTGGAAGGCACTCAAAATGCGACAGGGGAAGAGCTACCTTCTCAAAGTAGAGTTTACTGTGATGATGCGAAAGGAGTAAAGCCCTTGGGACCCACATTTGCTGATGGAGCATGTTTGGTAAGGTGGAGGGTCAGAGAAAAAGAGGGTCATTACAACTCTACAGCACCTAACAACAACAACAGACCTGCCAAGGCAATCCAGTCATTACATTGTTGTTGATAGGTGCCATCAAGTCAGTGCAGACCTTATGCACAGCAGAACAAAACACTGCCCGATCCTGGGCCAACCTCACTATCATTGCCACGCTTGAGCCCATTGATGCTGACACTTGGCCAATCCATCTTGTTGGGGGTCTTCCTCTTTTTCTCTGA
>NW_006419241.1:0-3384 GCF_000296735.1 Chrysochloris asiatica | reverse complement strand
CGACTCGAAGGCACTTAACAACAACAACAACAAATCTTTACAGGAGTAGAAAGCCTCATCTGGTAGTTTCTCACTGCTCACTTTGAGGTTTTAGCATCCCGACTCATAACCACTACGCTACCAGAGCTCTATAGGAGCTGGGATTCAAAGCCAGGCAGCGCACTCTAGATCTGTCCTTATTGTTGCTTTGGTCAACACTGGGATATAGGTGCCCAAGCTCATAGCTGTAAAATCTGTTATGATTACCAAAAGTAGACATGGGTTATAAGCAACTCAGACACACTGTCTTACATCAAGCTTTGACTTTTCCACCATCTCCAGAAGGTGACTATTAAGTGTGTTGATTATATTGGAACTGTTGCTGTGTTCGGCAGTTCAAACCCACCAGCCGTTTCTTGGAATCCATATACAGGATCTTTATAGATTGGAACTGACTCGAGAGCATTTAACAACAACAAAATCAGCGATATTTACAGGGAGTCCCTGGGAGGTGCAAATGGGTAATATGCTCAGCTGCTAACCAAGAGGATGGACTGTGTATGCCTACCCAGAGGTACCGCAGAACAAAGGCCTGGCAATATGCTTCTGATCAACCAGCCATTGAAAAGCTCTGGTCTGGTCTGACACACATGGGATCTCCATGAATTAGAGGTGATTTCATGGTAACTGGTAATATTCATAAACTACCTTGTATTAGTGACCCCTGATCTAAGCCCAGTGCATGCCCTGTTTGTATCAGCCTCGCAGTAGTTCTAGAGGTTTCTGCAGAACAACAGTGTCCACACCCAGTGTGTCCCTGTGTCTAAACCCCAACCGCTGGGCCACATGACCTTCTGCAGCTCAACCAACAACTGCGTCCACCACAGGGTTGGGAAAGAGGATGGGCTGATCATTTGTTTTATTTAAAACAGGAAAAATCTTTGTCTTCTTTTTCTCCCTGTAACAATGATTTATGAGTAGTGTAAAGAATTTAAAAACGAAACCAAAGAAAATAAATAAAATGTATCTATAATCCCACCCCCAAGAGAATTACAGCTAATGTTTTTCTTTCTGTGTTTCTAGTCGTTTCCCCCCACCCCCCATGGAAATGTACTTAATGCAGCTATAAATAAACTAGGGCTTGTATAGCAGAAGCAATAGTTAAAAAGGAACAAGTGTTTTGGAATAAAGAATGTAAACTCTCATTTTCTCTTTACTATGTGACTTTGGACAAATTACTTAATTTCTTTGTGTCTCCACATTCTCTCTTTAAAATGGTTTGGCAGTTTGTTTTTGTTGTCGAGTTGATTCTGACTTGTAGTGGGCCTTTATAAGAGAGTGGCACTGCCTTAGAAGGATCCCTAGGCTGCCATTGTTGTAGGAGCACTGAACCAGGGTTTGTACCCATAGAGCGGCTAGTGGGTTTGAACTGCCAACCTTCTGGTTAACTGCTAGCCAATGCACCACTGGGACGCCTTAGTTTTGCAATAACCCATGGTAGCGTAGTGGCTGTGGATCGGGCTGCGAGTCTCACGGTCAGCAGTTTGAAACTACCAGCTGTTCCGCAGGAGAAAGATGAGGCACTTCTGCTCCTGTAAAGATTTACAGCCTCGGAAAACCCTGTACAGAGTCTCTATGACTCGGAACGGACTCCACGGCACATAACAACAACAACAGTGGTATAGAAGGAGCTCATTTGTAGCGCTCAGCACATAGTACGTAAATCCTAACTTTAAAAAACAAGGGATCCATTTTTTGTGACATCTTTTTGTTACTTAGCAACACATCATTCAACATGTGTTTAGAGAACAGGTATGACTTTTTTTTTTTGATCACCTTTTCTTCTAATAACACTTTTAGTAGCTGCATAGTATTTTATCATCAGTGTGATTCATAATGTGCTTGATTTTTCCTTGGCCTTGTATTTTTTGATCTGAACTATAGACAGTGCTCTGAAGTATTTCTTTGCAGCGATGTGGCTCATTTGCCCCACTGAGTACTGTATCCTTAGAAGCAACTCTCAAGAATCACCAGCAATACATGGTCTTCGGGCTGAAACTGTGGTCAAGTCTCCCCCCAGAACAGTTGTGCCGATTTACTCGGGCCCCTTTTTCCACTAGTGAAACTTCCCTTATAACATTACATGGCTGGGCACAAAAAGAAAATGAGCCCTAATTACGGTATGTGGGTCACACTGCCTTAGGAACTTCTTGTTGTCATTATTAGTGCCATGGAGTTGATTCCGACCCATAGTGACCCTGTATAGGGTTTCCAAGGAGCAGCTGGTGAGTCTGAACCGCCGACCTACTGACCCCGTGGCCCAGTGCTCAACCTAGTGCTGTATAACAGAATACCATAGGTGACTGACTTTGGCGAACACAGTTTAAAATGGTGCATGTCCTAATTCAGAGTTCGTGCCAGTTCTGGAGCAAGGTCTTTTGTCTCCTTTCAGCATCCATAGGCCCAGCATTCCTTGGAGGTCTCCATGGGTCTTGGTGACGATCTTCATTTGGATCTAGGAGCTTCACAGCACAGATACCACAGGTTCAGAGGTCACAAATCCATTCCTGGTTTTTCTTTCTTGGTGGTTGTCGGTCCCTCTGAGCTCTGCTCATTTCCCTCCCCTTTTATCTCTTGTAAGACAAAAGGTTACCTTGTAGGCAATATCCCAAGGAAAGTCCCCTTGCATCAGATCAGGGCTGGTTGGTATTAAAAGTGTTGACTCTCACCCTTAATGCTTTTATTGGTTTATCACATCAGATTACATTTTAGGGGATCATTGCATAACTGCCACATTATGTCATTGTGTGGTGCTTGTAAGATCAGCACCGGACTGCTAAAAACTACAAGGTCGACAGTTCAAACCCACCAGCTGCTTCTTGGAAACTATATACAGCATCACTATGATTCAGAACCAACTCTACAACACTTAACAACAACAGCAACATATAAGTCTTGGATTCATGATATGGCCTGTCAGATCAGCACTGGACTGTGAATCACAGGTTGTCAGTTCAAATCCACCAAGTGCTCCGTGGAAACCCTATACTGAGTTGCTCTTGAGTCAGAACCAACTCAATGGCACTTACCACCACCAACAACAAAATAGGAGTCCAAGCGTGCTTGTTATGGATTGAATAACAAGTACCATCCCAAATAAGTGTAAGTCCTAACCTTTATTCCTGTGATGCAGTCGTGGTGTGTGGTATTATGGGATAAAGCGCTGCACCCCAAGATCAGTTTGAACCACAAGGTCAGCAGTTCAAACTCACGTGGGAACTGACTCAGCAGCACTAAACAACAACAACATGCCTGTGATTGTAATACCATATAGAAAAGGATGTGCTTGTTATGTTAATGAGGCAGGATTAATGGAGGGTGTATTCTGAGTCAGTCTCTTTTTTT
>NW_006419240.1:3069-3622 GCF_000296735.1 Chrysochloris asiatica | reverse complement strand
TTATAATCAATGTAATGCAACAAGTTATATGAATTGTTGAATGTGAAACTGGTGATATGCCCTGTAAACTTTCATTCAATCCACAATAAAAACCTTAAATTAAAAAAAAAAAGAAAAAAGAAAGCAATGGGGAGACATATATAAAACCTTGAGAGAAAAAATCTGCCAACCAAGAATCCTTTACCCAGAAGAGCTATCAATAAATTACGATGATATGTTCAAGGATAAACATAAGCTAAAGGATTTTACCAAAGCCAACCCTGCACTACAAAACATCCTAAAGGGGTTCTGTGGACTGAGAACCAAAAAAAAAACAAAAAAAAAAAAAAAAAACAGACAACAAACAGAGATTGACATATATAGCTGCACCTCCCAGAACTAAGCCAACAGAAGGAAGAGTTGAGAACAGAAAAAAAAAAAAAAACTATAAAAATAAACTCAGAAAATCTGGAAGATCAGTTGTTGTTGTTGTTGTCAGGTGCCATCAAGTCGGAACTGACTCATAGCGACCCCATGCACAGCAGAAAGAAACAATGCTCGATCCTGGGCCAAC
>NW_006419240.1:0-474 GCF_000296735.1 Chrysochloris asiatica | reverse complement strand
TTTTTAGAAAAACATGATTTACCTAAATCTACACACAGTGAAGTAGAAAAATTGAACAGATTCATAACAAAAGAAGAAATTGATCATGTCATCAAAAGACTCCCAACCAAAAAACATCCAGGCCCAGATGGCTTCACTGGTGAATTCTACCAAACATTCAGGGAAGAGCTGTCACTTATTCTACTCAAAATATTCCAGATTATACAGGAGGATTGAAAATTTCCTAATACATTTTATGAAGCAAGCATAACTCTCCCACCAAAACCAGGGAGGACGTCACTAAGAAAGAGCATGATAGACCAATATCCCTCATGATGCAAAAATTCTCAACAAAATCTGAGGCAACAGAATCCAGCAGCACATCAAAAAGATAATACATCATTATAAATTGGGATTCATATCAGGGATTCAAGGATGATTTAACATTAGAAAAACTATCAGTGTAATACACCATGTAAATAAGAAAACAGAAAA
>NW_006419239.1:2278-3512 GCF_000296735.1 Chrysochloris asiatica | reverse complement strand
ATATGGAAATGTGATACAACCCTGCCATATGGCTAGCTCTCAATATATGGACATGATGGACTCATATGTCATGTAGCTAGCTCTCTGTACATGGATATGTTGGACTGATCTGCCAAGTAGGTTGCTCTCTGTATATGATCATATGGGACTTGTCTGCCATGTAGGTGGCTCTCAGTTTATGGACAAGTTGGACTCATCTGCGATGTAATTAGTACCCTGAATATGGACATGTTGGATTACTCTGGCATGTAGCTAGCTCACAGTATATGGACACCAAGGATTCATCTGCCATGTAACTAGAACTCTGTATAAGGAAATGTTGCAATCCCCTGCCATGTAGTTAGCTCTCTGTATATAGACAAGTTGCCGTCAGCTGCCTTGTGGCTAGAACTCTGTATATGGAAATGTTGCATTACCCTGCCATGTAGCTAGTTCTCTGTACATGGATATGTTGAATTGATCTGCCAAGTAGGTAGATCTCTATATATGAACATATTGGACTTGTATTCCTTATAGCTTGCTTTCAGTATATGCACCCTGTATTTGGACATGGTGGACTATTCTACCATATAGCTAGCTGTCAGTATATGGACACGTTGGACACATCTGCCATGTAGCTAGAACTCTGTATATGGAAATGTTGCATTACCCTGCCATGTAGCTAGTTCTCTGTACATGGATATGTTGAATTGATCTGCCAAGTAGGTAGATCTCTATATATGAACATATTGGACTTGTATTCCTTATAGCTTGTTCTCAGTATGTGGACATGTTCAACACATCTGTCATGTAGCTAGAACTCTGTATATGGAAATTCTGCACTACCGTGTCATGTAGCTAGCTCTCTGTATATAGACAAGTTGGACTAATCTGTCTTGCAGATAGAATTCTGTATATAGAAATGTGGCACTACCCTGCCATGTAACTAGCTATTTTTATGTGGATATTTTGGACTCGTCTACCACGTAGCTTGCTCTCTGTACATGGATATTTTGGACTGATCTGCAAGTAAGTAGCTATCTGTTTATGAACATACTGAACTTTTCTGCCTTTTAGCTAGCTCTCTGTATATGGATATGTTGGACGCATCTGTCATGTATATAGAACTCTTTATATGGAAATGTTGCAGTACCCTGACATTTAGTTAGCTTTCTGTATTTAGACAAGTTGCAGTCAAATGCCCTGTAGCTGGAACTCTGTATATGGAAATGTTGCATTACCCTGCCATGTAACT
>NW_006419239.1:0-583 GCF_000296735.1 Chrysochloris asiatica | reverse complement strand
CACTTCATATGGAAATGTAGCACTACCCTGCCATGTAGCTAGGTCTCTGTATATAGACAAGTTGGACTCATCTGCCATGTATCTAGTACCCTGTAAATGGACATGTTGCACTACCCTGCCATATAGCTAGCTCACTGAATATAGAAAAGTTGGACTTATCTGCCTTGTAGCTAGAAGTCTGTATATGGAAATGTTTCACTACCCTGCCATGTAGATACCTCTCTGTATAAGGACATTTTGGACTCATCTGCCATGTAGCTAGCTCTCTGTACATGAATATGTTGGTCTGCTCTGTCAAGCAGGGAGGTCTCTGTATATGAACATAATGGAATTGTCTGCCATGTAGCTAGCTCTCAGTATATGGACATGTTGGACTCATCTGCCATCTAGCTAGTACCCTGTATATGGACATGGTGGACTATTCTGCCATGTAGCTAACTATCTGTATTTGAACAAGTTGGACTTATCTGCCTTGTAGCTAGAACTCCGTATATGGAAATGTTGCACTTCCCTGCCATGTACCTAGCTCTCTGTATATAGACAAGTTGGACTCATCTGCCTTGTAGCTAGAACTCTGAATATG
>NW_006419238.1:3218-3799 GCF_000296735.1 Chrysochloris asiatica | reverse complement strand
ATGAAGAGAAACAGTTGTAAACATCCATTGAAAATCGGAACATGGAATGTACGAAGTATGAATCTGGGAAAATTGGAAGTTGTCAAAAATGAAATAGAACAAAGCCAAATTGACAAAGTATATTGTCTACCTTTGCTCTGAGGTTCCCACAGCATTATTCTGTGGTGAATCTGTTCTCCTGCTTAATGGTGTAATTTGATCTTACCCAAGTTATGTGCTCCAGGCCGCAGAGCCCAAGATTCAAAAGTACACTATGTCTTATTTTTGCTACAAGTTTCACTAGCTATAAACCTTCAAACTTCTTTAATATTCCTACCTATGTAGTTCAGAGTTTTAGAGCTCTGCCCTGAACCCACTTTGCCTGGTATTCTGTGGTATTATTGACAAAGAACTGCACTGCACTTCTACCCTATCTACCATCAAGCCCTGCCATCCCCAACTGATTTTTGTATGTTGATCTTGTACCCTGCCACTTTGCTGAACCTTCCAGTGAGTTCCAGTCATTTGTTTTTGTTTGGTAAATCTTTGGGGATTTCTATGTATAGAATCATCTTAGGCATTAGTGAGCTGAAATGGACTGG
>NW_006419238.1:0-483 GCF_000296735.1 Chrysochloris asiatica | reverse complement strand
GTCTCTCATACTTTGGACATATTGTCAGGAGAGAACAGTCGCTGGTGAAAGATGTCATGCTGGCTAAGGTGGAGGGTCAGAGAAAAAGAGGAAGACCCCCAACGAGATGGATCAGCCAGTTGGCATCATTGATGGTGTCAAGTGTGGCAGTGGTAGTAAGGTTGGCCCAGGGTTGGGCATTGTTTCGTTCTGCTGTGCATGGGTCGCTATGAGTCGGTTCCGACTCGATGGCACCTGACAACAACAATAATAGGCAGAAGATGGACTTACAAGCTTTCTATGGTGATATTTCTGGCTATTCCTTTCTCTCTCCCCCAAATGTTTATTTTATAACAGTATGCCAGGGAAACCAAGATTCAAAAGACAGCCAAGCATCTTAACATTATTTCCCCTTTTTGCCCATTCGAACCATGTCTCAATCCCTATTTCCCAGAGCCCTGTTGTTCAAAGGTGGTGCATACATCATTATTTACCTCTGCCCCA
>NW_006419237.1:3272-4804 GCF_000296735.1 Chrysochloris asiatica | reverse complement strand
GCTAGGGCTAGGCCTGTTAGGGCTTTAAGGCTAATGCTAAGTCTAGGGCTGTTAGGGCTTTAGATCTAGTGCTAGGGCTAGGGCTGTTCGGGCTTTGGGCTAGAGCTAGGGCTGTTAGGGATTTAGGGCTAGGGCTAAGGTTAGGGCTGAGGGTTATGTCTAGGGCTAGGGAATTATGGCAAGATCTTTAGGGCTAGGATTAGGACTATTATGCCATTAGGGCTAGGACTAGGGCTGTTAGGGCATTAGTGCTTGGGCTAGGGCTTTTAGGGCTTTAGTGCTTGGGCTAGGGCTAGTCCTGTTAGGGCTTTAAGGCTAATGCTAAGTCTAGGGCTGTTAGGGCTTTAGAGCTAATGCTAGGTCTAGGGCTGTTAGGGCTTTAGGGCTAGTGCTAGGGCTGTTAGGGATTTAGGCCTAGGCTTAGGGTTAGGGCTTAGGGTTATGTCTAGGGATACGGAAATATGGCAAGGCCTTTAGGGCTAGGATTAGGGCTATTATGCCACTAGGGCTAGGTCTAGGGCTGTTTGGGCATTAGTGCTTGGGCTAGGACTTATAGGGCTTTAAGCCTAGGGGAAGGTTTAGGGCTGTTACCGATTTAGGGCTAGGCTTAAGGCTGTTAGGGCTTTAGGGCTTTAGGGCTTTAGGGCTAGGGTAGGGTTATTAGGGCTTCAGGTCTAGAAATAGGGCTAGGGCTGTTAGGGCTTTAGGGCTAGGCCTAGGGCTAAGGATGGTAGGGCTTTAGGGCTAGGGCTAGGGCTGTTAGTGTTTTAGGGCTAGGTCTGTTAAGGCTTTAGGGCTAGTCTTAGGGCTAGTAGGGCTTTAGGGCTAGGGCTAGTGCTAGGACTGATAAGGCTTTAGGGCTTGGGTTAGTGCTAGGGCTTATAGGGCTTTATGGCTAATGCTAAGTCTAGGGCTGTTAGGGCTTTAGAGCTAGTGCTAGTGCTAGGGCTGTTAGGGCTTTAGGGCTAGGGCTAGAGGTGTTAGGGCAATAGGGCTGGGCTTAGGGCTAGGGATGTTAGGGCTTTAGAGCGAGGGCTAGGGATGTTAGGGCTTCAGGGCTAGGGATTGTGCTAGGGATAGGGCTAGGGTTTTAGGGCTAGGGCTAGGGCTGATAGGGCTTTAGGGCGAAGGTTAGGGCTAGGGCTAGGGATGTTAGGGATTTAGGGCTAGGCTTAGGGATGTTAGGACTTTAAGGCTTTAGGGCTTTAGGGCTTTAGGGCTAGGGCTACGGTTATTAGGACTTCAGGTCTAGAACTAGGGCTAGGGCTGTTTTTGCTTTAGGGCTAGCCATAGGGCTAGGGATGATAGGGCTTTAGGGGTTGGGCTAGGGCTAGGCCTGTTAGGACTTTATGGCTAATGCTAATTCTAGGGCTGTTAGGGCTTTAGGGCTAGTGCTAGGGCTGTTAGGGATTTAGGGCTAGGGTTAGGGCTTATGGTTATGTCTTGGGCTAGGGAATTATGGCAAGGTCTTTAGGGCTAGGATTAGGGCTATTATGCCATTAGGGCTAGGGCTAGGGCTGTTAGGGCATTAG
>NW_006419237.1:0-645 GCF_000296735.1 Chrysochloris asiatica | reverse complement strand
GCTAGGGCTAGGGCTCCATCTGTTGTGCCTTTAGGGATAGTTCTAGGGCCAGTCTGTTAGGGCTTTAGGGCTAGTGCTAGGGCTGTTAGGGATTTAGGCCTAGGCCTAGGGTTAGGGCTTATTGTTATGTCTAGGGCTACGGAATTATGGCAAGGTCTTTAGGGCTAGGATTAGGGCTATTATGCCATTAGGGCTAGGGCTAGGGATGTTTGGGCATTAGTGCTTGGGCTAGGGCTTATAAGGCTTTAATCCTAGGGGAAGGGTTAGGGCTGTTAGGGCTTTAGGGATAGGCCTATGGCTGATATAGCTTTAGTGCTAGGGCTAGGGCTAAGGATTTAGGGCTAGGGCTTAAGGGCTAGGGCTAGAGCTGTTAGTGCTTTAGTGCTAGGGCTAGGGCTACAGCTGTTAGATATTTAGGGAAAGGGTAGGCCTAGCATGTTAGGGTTTTAGGGCTAGGGCTAGGGCTAGGGCTCGGGCTGTTAGGGCTTTAGGGCTAGGGATGTAAGGCTTTAAGGCTAGGGCTAGGGCTACAGCTGTTAGGGCTTTAGGGATAGATATAGGGCCAGCCTGTTAGGGCTTTAGGGCTAGTGCTAGTGCTAGGGCTGTTAGGGCTTTAGGGCTAGCGTTAGGGCTGCAGCGTTAGGT
>NW_006419236.1:3173-3726 GCF_000296735.1 Chrysochloris asiatica | reverse complement strand
AAGAGCTATACAGCAAGACAGGGAAATTGAAGGCATCATAACAGTCAAAGAGCAAGCAAAACTCTCTCTATTTGTAGACAATATGATCCTAGACATAGAAAACCCAAAGACTCCATTAAAACAAACAAACAAAAAAAAAACTACTAGACCTCATTGGAAGATACTTCAAAGTGGAAGGATATAAGAACAACTTACAAAAGTCAATTGGATTCCGCTATACCAAAAACTACAGCGTTGAAAAGGACAATTGGAAAGCAATACCATTTACAACTGCTACCCAAAGGATGAAATACCTAGGAATAAATTAAACCAGAAAAAAAAAGGACTTATATAAAGAAAACTACAAAACACTACTACAAGAAACTAAAAGAGACCTACAAAAATGTCCCAGGCTCCTGGATATGAAAACTTAACATTGTGAAAATGTCAATACTGCTTAAGAAGAAGAATAAGGTTGAAGGCCTCTCACTCCCTGACTTCAAAATTTACTACATGGATACAGTGTTCAAAACAGCTTGGTACTGGTACAATAAAAGATACATAGATCAATGGA
>NW_006419236.1:0-648 GCF_000296735.1 Chrysochloris asiatica | reverse complement strand
ATGCCTTTGAATGTTGGAGGAGAATACTAAGAGTGCCATGGGCTGTCAAATGAACCAATAGATTTATTTTGGAAGAAGTGCAGCCAGAGTGCTTCTTGGAGGCCAAGATGGCCAAACTTCGTCTCTCATACTCTGAACATATTGCCAGGAGGGAACAGTCTGGAGAAGGATATCATGCTCAATAACATGGAGGTATCAGAGAAAAAGAGGAAGACCCCCAACGAGACGGATTGGCCAGGTGACAGCAGTGATGGACTTAAGTGTGGCAATGGTAGAGAGGTTGGCCCGGGATCGGACGTTGTTTTGTTCTGCTGTTCATGGGTCTCTATGAGTCGGTTCTGACTCAATTGCACCTAACAACAACAACAACAACAACAACACCTCTACAAGAAAAAGACAAATAACCCAATAAAAAATTGGGCACAGGACATGAACAGATACTTTACCAAGAGGAGATCCTGGCAGCCAATAAACATATGAAGAAATGTTCACAATCACTAGCCATCAGAGAGATTCAAATAAAAACAAATGAGATATCATCTCACACAAGCAATAACAGCAAAGATCAAAAAAGTAGAGGACAATAAATGCTGGCAGGGATATGGAGAGACCATGACACTCCTGCATTGCTGGTGGGATTGCAAAATG
>NW_006419235.1:2403-3313 GCF_000296735.1 Chrysochloris asiatica | reverse complement strand
ATTGCACCTGACAACAACAACATAGGGTTTCCAAGGAGTAGTTGGTGAGCTTGAACTGCCAACCTTGCAGTTCAAACAGCTTTGCACTCTGGCACATTAACCCATAAGGACTCCATACACACACACACACACACACACACACACACACACACAATGTGTGTGTGTGTTGCTGAGCCAGTTCTGACCGATAGCAACCCTATATGGGTTTCTGAGGAGTGACTGGTGAGTTTGAACCGCCAACGTTGCAGTTCAAACCAACTTTGCGGTCCAGCACATTAACCCACAGCACCAAACCAGTGCTCCATGTATCGTATATACATCTGTATATATTCAATACAAATGTATCAAAGTATCCCCACAAAAATTGCTTTAGCTCTTATCATCCAGAGCCTTAGGACTTGCAAGCTTGCACCTGTAACTGGTCATTTAGCCATCCCCCCATACAGCTGGTTGGAACTGAAAACCCTGAAGGAAGCAGCAGAGTAGTCATAGGCCAGTGTCTGTCTCTGAGCAGGCATTGAAATATGGGACAGCCAGGCAGGGCAGGCATAGTCCTGATATGGCTCTGTAGGATATACACTGGACTTCAAGATCGATCTGAACCATGAGGTAGGAGGTTCAAATCCACCAGCATCTCCTCTGAAACCCTATACAGAGTTGCTATGAGTCAGAACCGACTCAAAGGCACATAAAAACAGGCAAGGCATGCACCAAGCAGCAGCTGTGGGAAGTGTTGCCGCCACAGCTCAGGAACTGCAAGCTGCCCTTCAGCTGGGGGCTGAGGCCGAGTCCTGGCAGCAACAAGAGCTGAGTTAGGGCAGTTGCTGTGGGAAATACAGCCAGCACATGGCAAAGTTAACTTTGGCCCTGCCTCCTGGCACTTTTCTAAGCAGTTTCTTTCCCACCTATA
>NW_006419235.1:0-1863 GCF_000296735.1 Chrysochloris asiatica | reverse complement strand
TCTTTTGGCAGCCCATGGCACTTTCAATATTCTCCTCCAACACCATAACTCAAATGCATCAATTCTTCCATGATCTTCCTTATTCACTGTTCAGCTTTCACATGCATATGAGGTTATTGAAAACACCATGGCTTGCCCTATGCCATCCTCATAATCATTCCTATGGTTGATCCCATAATTGTAGCCACTGTTAATCCATCTCACTAAGGGTCTTCCTCTTTTTTGCTGATCATCTACCAAATATGATGTCCTTCTCCAGGGATTGGTCCCTTGTAATGACATGAAACATTAACAATGAACAGTTAACAAATAAAGAAACAAGGCTCTAGGGGTAAATTGCCCACTAAAGGTTCAAAGTAGAAAGAACCAGGATCTGTACCTGTGTCTGGCCCCAAAGTTTGGTCCTAAAACCATTCTTGTTCTTGATAACAGGCATTAGCAGAAAGGTTGACCAGGGTTTGGACTGGCCACAGCCCAGCATACTGCAGCATTCCTAACTTTAGAGGGGAAATTGGTCCTCAAGAGACTCCCAGCTAAATCATAGATTAATTGAATTGACAGAGATTTTAGGGATTCTTCATTTCTTATCCAGTAAGAAACTGGTTGGTTGGGTAACTAGGGACTTTCCAAAGTCTGCACAACTAGTTAATGACAAAAACAAATAAGAACCCAGGCCCCTGAGGTTTTTTCAGTAAACTTTCTGTTAAACTAGTATTTTCCAACATTTCTCAGTGGGCCCTGGTAATAGAGATTTTATTGCGACTGGTAATTAAAAACCAACATTAACTGGACATTCTTATATCTTCTAAGATAAAAGGCATATTTTCTACCTGTGGGACTAAACCTCCATTTCTCTCCCTGTCCCTGTAGAGAGAAGGTAGGGAAGAGTAGAAGGGATGACACTTGAGATGTATGAACTATTTTCAGAACATATTAAATCTTGAACTATGCAAAGTGGGAATGTTGGGACACTTAGTAGGAGAGTCGAATTGCTCTACATAATAGAAATGGTTTTTGTCACATCTGGGAGACAGTACAAGAAGAAGTAAAGAAAAAAAAAGCTAAGCAATTTGGTGAGGCTAAAATTGAGGTTGGTGCAAAAGACCAAGTTATTTTTAAAGGATCAGGTTGGTACAAAAGACCAAGGTATTTTTAAAAGATCAGCAATCTAACATTCAGTTTTAGAATATGATGCTCAATGGAGGCATTATCTTCCCACAGGGTGAATTTACCACATATAGTTGCCTCATACAAGTAAATTTGGGGAGAAGGCAAGGGATTGTTTTTCAAAATTTGGGTCAATGCTGGATCAGAGATAAATTGTTGTTGTTGTTGTTGAGTGCCGTCGAGTCGGTTCCAACCCTTAGCGACCCTGTACTGGGTTTCCGAGGCTGTAAATCTTTACGGGAGCAGAACACCTCATCTTTCTCCCGCGGAGCGGCTGTTAGTTTCAAACTGCTGGCCTTAAGGTTCGCAGCCCGATTCGTAACCACTACGTTACCAGAGCTCCTTGTTGTTGTTAGGTGCCATCAAATCAGTCCCGACTCATGATGACCTTATGCACAGCAGAACTAAACTGCCTGATCCTGGGCCAACCTCACTATTGTTGCCTCGCGTGAGTCCATCGATGCTCCCACTTGGCCAATCCACTTCATTGAGGGTCTTCCAATTTTTTTTCTCTGATCCTCCACTCTACCAAACATGATATCCTTCTCCAGCAAGTGGTCCCTCCTGACAATATGTCCAAAGTGTGAGAGATGAAGTTTGGCCACCCTTGCCTCCAAGGAGCACTCTGGCTGCATTTCTTCCAACAAGGATCTATTGGTTCTTTTGGCAGCCAATAGCACTTTCAATATTCTCCTC
>NW_006419234.1:3084-4314 GCF_000296735.1 Chrysochloris asiatica | reverse complement strand
TGGTTGACTTTGCAGTCCAGGAATTGAGGTCCCTGGGACCATCAAGGGAGAATAACGGAGTGTGGGACCCTACCCAGAGAAACAGTGATGCCAGAGACGGAGGCAGAGATGATAACATGGAGAGATGGAGCAGCTGGGGACTCTAGACCCAGAGAGGGAGAGAGCCTGTGTGCTTATGACGTAAGGGCAGGCTTGCAGGGTATACCCTTTGGTTGTTTGATGATGCATGGGGGGGACTGTAACCATGGCAATGAAACAATATACAATAGGATGAATGTAAAGCTAATGTTCTCCCATGTAAACTATCACATAATTCACCATAAAACATTTTTTAAAAAAGAACAAACAAATTTCTGTTGGAGGAAGTGCAACCAGAGTCCTTCTTGGAAGCCAGGATGGCCAAACTTCATCTCTCATAATTCGGGCATATTATCAGGAGGGACCTGGAGAAGGATATCATGTTTGTTAAAGAGGAGTGTCAGAGAAAAAGAGGAAGACCCCCAATGAGATGGATTGACACAATGACGGGAGCAATGGGCTCAGGCATAGCAATGATTGTGAGGTTGGCACAGGACTGGGCAGTGTTTTGTTCTGTTATGCATAGGGTCAATATGACTTAGTACTGACTTGATGGCATCTAACAACAAACAGGGAATACAATATTTATGTACAGTTATTTTTCTCCTTTAGTTTCATGATAATACAATCAAAATATTACGTCAAAAGTTACTTGGGTTAACTCTCTTTTTTTCCATACCCTTCAATGTAGCTATGCTGCTCATTTGTACTGCAATTTAGTTTAATTTGATGTTTTGGCATTCTATTTTGGGCTCAGTCCACATCCTGGTATATTTTAATATACTATATATTTTTTCTTAATATACTACTTCGAGAAGGATTGCTTCTTACTCATCCCATCTTCCTCATTCTCATTCCCTGATTTTTTGAACACCATTACTACACACTTGTGTAAATAACCAATCTCACTAGTATCTATTTATCCTTCATGTATTTCTTTTACTCTTTCTTACCTGAAAGAGCATAAATACCTTTTTGGTCTATAAAAAAGTGATGATTTTAAAAAATAAAATAGATAATATATGTAATCAACAAAAAGTAAAAGTAAAAATAGTTTTAAAATGAAATGGTAAAAGGAAAATAGCTACAGAAAAAGAAATAAATTGACTTTAGACATATATCAAATAAAGAGCTCTGGTAGCATAGTGGTTA
>NW_006419234.1:0-524 GCF_000296735.1 Chrysochloris asiatica | reverse complement strand
GGGACTACATACCCTAAGAACTTACTCTTACACCCTCATGCAATATGATTTTTCTATATTGATGTGATTTCTTCTGTAGCTATAGATAAATTCTGATAAATTCTCAGTGGGCAAAATGGTGGCTGTTCAAGTGCTACTCAGAGGAAGAGTGAAAAAAATCTCTTAGGAGATTCCAGATGGCCCGCCCTTTCTTCTCTTACAGCATTGACCTAATTTGAAATGATGTTACATGAAATGGAAATAAAGTTTTACTATAAAAAAAAAAAAAAAAAAAAAGAAGTCCACTAAGGAGCTCTGGTAGCGTAGTGGTTACGAATCAGGCTGCTAATCTCATGGTCAATTCGAAACTACCGGCTGTTCCGTAGGAGAGAGATGAGGCTTTCTGCTCTCGAAATATTTACAGCCTTAGAAACCCTATATAGGTTCGCTATGAGTCAGAAACGATTTCACGGCACATAACAACAACAACAAGAAGTCTACTAATAACGCCTATCATATTAATATATATTTAAAATTAAATTGTT
>NW_006419233.1:4089-4632 GCF_000296735.1 Chrysochloris asiatica | reverse complement strand
ACCGGGCTGAGGGCGGGTTGGGTCTCAGGGTTACTGGGACTCAGCGACCTGGCTACATGGCGGGGTGGGCCTTGGGGCCCCTGGATTTCGGTGGCAGCAGCTGGGCATCGGGCGGCTTGGGCCTCGGCGGCGGGTTGGGCAGATTGGGCCTCGGGGGGCCTGTGCTTTGGGAACCGGGCTGAGGGCGGGTTGGGTCTCAGGGGCACTGGTCCTCGGCAACCGGTCTACGCTGCGGGTTGAGCCTCAGGGGCCCTGGGCCTCAGCGGCGACTGCACTGTGGGCCACCTGGGCCTTGCGGCGGGTAGGCGATTTGGGCCTTGGTTGGGCCTGGGCCTTTGTGACCAGTCTGTGGGTGGGTTGGGCCTCGGGGCAGGCCTTGGCCTCAGAGGGCATGTATCTGATGACCTAAAAATTGCCTCTCTCAGTCTCTCTGTACCATGGGTACCCTGAATTTCCTGATATCCGTGCCAATATCCCTCTCTATTTGTTCGGCTTTGCCAGTTTATGCTTCCTTTTCTCTGGAAATGCAGCCTTCTAAATGGG
>NW_006419233.1:0-1114 GCF_000296735.1 Chrysochloris asiatica | reverse complement strand
TGTAAGGTCAGCAGTTCAAGCTCACCAGCTGCTCCTTGGAAACCCTATACAGGTTTGCTATGGGTTGGAACCGACTCGATGGCACTTCACAACAACAACACCAACAATACCAAGAAAATTGCTAACACAATTGTAGATGTTGGTAATTTCCAAGTCTATTGGCCAACTGTCAGGTTGGAAACTTCTCATGACTTAGGTAGCTGCAGGGACACATAAACCCAAGATTAGCAGGTCTCATGTCAAGCTGCTGACTACTTCCAGAATTGGGAGATAGTATGGCAGGCTGTTGTCTCAAGTCCAACGACTGGAGGTCAGATGATAAGCCAGATGCAGGATCCAGCCCAGCAATAGAAAGCAAGCTTTGTCAGAGCATCCACATATATTTGGAGCAGGCCACAGCCTGGAAGAAACTCTCTTTCAGTTGAATGACTGTTCATAGCAGATTTCATCATGGAGGTAATAACATTATATTATATCTCATCATGGGGGTGGCTACATCTCAACTGTCAAACTACTAAGAATCCTGCCCTAGTCAAGTTGACACACAACCTTAACTCTCACAGATAGCTTTCCTTTATGTAGAATTCTTTATTTTCAACACTTTCAATTGTTCTACTATCTCCTAGCTTTCATGGTTTCTGATGAGTAATCTATATTCAATCAAATGACTGTTCCCTTATATACAATGTGACGTTTTTCTCTGGGTACTTTCAAGATTATTTTTTTATTTACAGGTAGTACTTATGACAGGGTATCATTTCAATAACTACAACTTGACATAAGTTGAACCTGTCTCTCTCTTTCTGTTTATTTTTAAATTACTGCCTTTTATTATCAATTTCTTTATAAATCCAATCTTTAAACATATGTGAGTATGTTGACATTGGTAAATTTTGTGCTGTAACACTATATGTAATAATAAAAAGGAAAAATAGAATGTTTTAAGTGTAGTTCATTGTCACTTGAATATATCATCCTGGACTACCTGCATATTTGGTTTTCAGAAATTTGACTATAGTGTGTCTGCAAAGAAGCTTTTTGGAATTCTTTGGCTTGAGTCTTGTTGAGGTTCTTGAATTTGTAAATTCACATACTTCACCTAATTTTGACATTT
>NW_006419232.1:2119-3465 GCF_000296735.1 Chrysochloris asiatica | reverse complement strand
ATCAAAAATAAAGAATAGTTTATTCTTTAACTAAATGAATAAATCATTTGTTCATTTTACAAGTAACAGAAACCATGTTGTTCTCTATCATAAAAGAGAACTTAAAATTAATTTATTTTTGTAGGCTTTGGTAATATTTTACTCCTTACACAAACCTACATCCTATTTAAATAACTTTTATGCAAAGTCACTATCAGGATTTACTGAATAAACACCCTGGGTATTAACATGGCCCTAAATGTGCTATCCCAAAGAGGAACAGGTGAGTTTTGAGGAAAAGAGCTGCCTTGGCAACTTGCATCAAATGCTGATTTTAAATAAAAATAGTTAATGAAAACATTAAAAAGCACATTGTCCACCAACAAAACAGAAAATCAACCTTTTTGTTCTCATTTTTAGCAAACTTCCTACCTTTACTTTTTAAATTACAACTGTTTATCCATTTTTTTAATGCCAAATTCAATATTTCCATTTTTTTTAAAATTATGCACTTCAGTGTAATAAGACATCTATTTAAAATTATCTTTACAACCTGGAACATAGACATCAGACCCATACTCTCAAGTCACATTGTTTGACCACAATGAAGCTAGAAATGAATATGGACGGATATCCAAAGATAGGTATTCCCTTTGCTCTAACAGTTTGCAAGTTTTAACATGTGAGCAATTCAGAACTCCATTCTTTTGGAGATTCCTCATATGTTTCCAATCAACAAAATCAATACATTATTCTTTAAAAGTAAAGTTTGGCCACTAGGAAATACTGAACAAAACTTATTCCCCTCCCCACAAAATAACAACCAAACTGAACTAGTGAGCCCTTCCTTTCCCCACAAAAACAGGGAAGGAGTTGGGACTGAAGCCTTTCAGTTTGTAATTTCAAATCCTCAACATTACTGCTACTTGCCGGAAGTTGCAGGTCTGTGTACTTCCTTCTTCAATACTTCCATTGGATACAGGTTTACTTTCCTACACACATGCCGGGGTATGCATGTGCACACACAAACATTCACTCACTCATTCTCAAGTAAAACACTTCTTTGTGTTTGTTGATAAATTATAAGGATCGTGGACTGGGTGTGGACAGGGTTTCGTAGGTGCTTTGTAAACATCAGAGTCATTTGGGTGCTTTTCTCCAAAAGCCTGAAATCAAATTACACAACCAGGGATGACTACTTACCCAGACGCTGTTCACAGGCTTCGTATTGACGAAGAGCAGAGAAAAAGTCCTCATAACTGATGTTTAGGTGGGAAGGCAAAGAGACAGTCTCAGTCAATCTGATATGCCAGGGAAGAAAACCTAATGTGCTGTCCACAGGACCAAACTTCAATACTAAATCAGGA
>NW_006419232.1:0-559 GCF_000296735.1 Chrysochloris asiatica | reverse complement strand
GCCCAGGAGCCATCCTGTCTGATCTGTGATACACAAGGAGCTGAGTCAGAGCTGACTCAACTTAACCTGCCAACAACATGACTGATGTTTGTCTAGGTTTTTAAGAAATTGTCAAATGGTTATGTGAAGTGTTTATAACATCATACATTTCCATTAACAATGCATCAAGGTAAGAAAAGTTGTTTGTTTTCTAATTCTTAAACTGAGAAATTTAACTGATGATAACAATAACTAAAATGGCAATAGAGGATAGTATGATTTATTAATTTTATGCCTTATATTTTGTGGAAAGGAATGCATTTATGACAGGCCTAACTAACCACTAGAAAACTGCCATTTAACTTAAAGTAGAACACAACTATTCTGGTATTTAATTCTAGACTCTGCTTTTTTGGTGAATATAATCAATAATTAATGAATACCAAAATTATATTTATCTAACATTTGTACAGTAAGTTTCAGTACGTTACAGAATTGGTCACATCTATTTATATATCATTCCTTAAAATAATTCTCTTGGAAAATAGATGTTTTTCTCATGAAGTTAAGTGTCAGCATA
>NW_006419231.1:1577-2094 GCF_000296735.1 Chrysochloris asiatica | reverse complement strand
TTACTTTTTATATTTGTTGTTAAGCATCATCAAGTTGGTTCCAACTCATAGCAACTCTGTAAAGGGTTTCCAAGGAGCAGCTCATGGGTTTGAACCACTGACCTTGCAGTTCAAATTGACCTTGCAGTACAGTGCTTATACTACAGTGCTTACTTATCCTACACCAGGAAGTTAAAAATGTTAAATGCTCATTTTCCATCTTCCCTTGCAGCTAGAAACAGCGATGTGTTTCATTCATGTGTCTCTGCTAAGTTTTGTCCCAAGAGCTAAAATTTGAGAGGGAAAAGCAAGAAGGTCTGTTTTGCTTTACTGTGATTATTGCCAGAGAGTCAGGTTGTGGATGCAGAGACGACCAGCCACTCTAAGGAATAGCGGCAATGATTGTGGCACAATAGACTTCCTCATCAGGACAGTACTGTAGCATGTCTTATGCATGTTCAAACCTGCCTGATCAGGTTTGATTCTGTGAGCCATTGCTTTCAAGTTGATGTCGACTCATAAGAACCCTACAAGATGG
>NW_006419231.1:0-547 GCF_000296735.1 Chrysochloris asiatica | reverse complement strand
CATTCAATATTTACTGAGTAGTCACTTTATACAGGAATGGTACAATGAGTTACAGTGATAAGTAGATAGTTTCTATATTCTTGGAGTTTACAGTTTAGTGGGTTTTTGTTAAGTGCCATTGAGTTGGTTCTGACTCATAATGACCCTATATAGGGTTTCCAAGGAGTGGCTAGTGGCTTTGAACTGCTGAATTTGAGGTTTCCAGTCTAGTGCTTATCCTATAGCACTACACCAGAATTCCATTTATTGGGTGAGAGAGCATAAACCATTGATCAAATATCACATAAGCAAAAAATTTAAACCAGATTAATTGCAATGGGAAAGATGTATAGTTCTATAAATGTTATGTGATAGGTGAACTCGATCTAGTCAGGGAAAATCAGAAAGCCTTCCCTGTGAAAGTAGCAGTTGGATGGGAGCAGAAGGAAGAATAAAAGTTTACCAAATGAAAAGAGATGGTGAGTAGAGAAAGCATTGATAAGCAGAACATGTCTCAAGAAAATGAAGCAATTTAACAGTCCCTGGAGCCAAGAAAGGTGAGATAATG
>NW_006419230.1:2139-3403 GCF_000296735.1 Chrysochloris asiatica | reverse complement strand
ATGGCACCTAACAACAGCAACAAAATTTAATTATATGTAGTGTTGTAAGAAGTGCAGCCAGAGTGGTCCTTGGAGGCCAAGATGGCCAAACTTCGTCTCTCATACATCGGACATATTGTCAGGAGGGACCAGTCGCTGGAGAAGGATATCATGCTTGGTAAGGTAGAGGGTCAGAAAAAAAAAGCAAGACCCCAAGCGAGATGGAGTAGCAAAGTGGCAGCATCAGTGGGCTCAAGCATGGCAACAATTGTGACGTTGGTCCAGGACCAGGCAGTGTTTTGTTCTGTTGTGCATAAGGTTGCTATGAGTCGGTACCAACTCGATGGCACCTAACAACAAAAACAACCCAATATGCAGGAGTCCTGGTGGCGCTGTGGATTAATGCACCAGACTGCAAAGCTGTTTGAACTGCAAGGTCGGTGGTTCAAGTTCACCATCTGCTCCTTGGAATCCCTAATATATAGGTTCACTATGGGTTGGAACTGACTCAATGGCACTTCACAACAACAACAAACAACACTCAATATGTGACACAAGCATATCAAGCTCACTTTGATGTCTTCTTTGTAGAGATGAGAGAAAATCTTGGTATTGCAAACGAAGCAGCAACACTTCATCAAAGGCCTAAAATAGCTAATCTTTCCTCAGACATTTTTCCTTAGGTGACAGACGGCTGCTCTGCTTGATGTCTTGCTTCCATATCCTACATGTATTGCTTCCTTGGCAAAACGTGGCAATACTAACTGAATCACCACCCTTGAGAGGAATCTTGCCTTCTGTGTCAGAATAGTCAGGTGAGTCAGAGCTTCCATGGGAGCAAAGGTTTATTATAGGAAAGATGCTAGTGAGCAGAGATGGGGAGGGCTTCACCTAATGCTTAACCTCCATCTCCTTGAACAAAAGCTTTGCTGGGGTTTAAAAGGAATAGGTGGGGATTTCCAGGCAATGACCAAGTTAGGAGGGACTATGCTAATCGGGTGTCTGCACAGCATTCCTGCAAGAAGGATTCCACCTCAAGGCCTCTGGTTGGAGCTTGTTGTTAAGTGCCATCAAGTTGGTTCCGACCCATAACGATTCTGTATAAGGTTTCCGAGGAGCAACTGGTGAGTTTGAACCATCAACCTTGTGATTCAAACCAACTTTGAAGTCCAGCACTTTAGCGCAACACCTGAACTTATTCTGGAATGTTGAGCATGTGAGGTTCTTTGGGACCCTAGTTCAGACTTCTCCCAGAGGCTAGCATTTTCCTTTGCCCTTGTAGAAA
>NW_006419230.1:0-874 GCF_000296735.1 Chrysochloris asiatica | reverse complement strand
AGAAGAAGAAGAAGCAAAGAATTCCAGGATCAGATGACCCTAGGACCATCAAGAGAGAAGAGCATGAGCCGAACCTGGGACCCTAACCAGAGAAGCAGCAATACCAGAGACGGAGGTAGAGGTATTGGCATGGAGAGATTGAGCAGCTGCAGACTCCAGATTCATGGAAAGAGAAAAGCTGTGTGTTGGTGGTCAGGAGACTGGCTTTCAGAATACCCTGTGATTGTTAAAACGATTATATAGCCTTGCATGGTTTTTTCTATACATGTGCTAGAGGGTAGACACATGTTGACATGGGTGACGGGACAGGCAATATACAACTGGAGGGAGGTTGGCAGAGGAAAGATGAGGGTGGCAGGAGACACAGGGAGGAATGTAGTGGTTAGAGTGAACAGAGGTAAATGCTGTGACTATTGGTACATGGAGGGGATTGCAACCATATCATGAAGCAAAGTATATGATTTGATGAATGTGAAACTGATGTTCTGCTCTGTAAACCTTCACTCAATCCACAATGAAAAGTTTTAAAACAATTTTTATAAAAAGCAACAGACCAGCCTGGAGCGGCTAGAAGAACAGAAGATACTTCTTGAAAGAAAGACCTACAGGAAAAAATACAAAACAATACAGGCAGATGGAATGTTACTACAAGAACAAACAAGTTACTTGCCCAGGAAACATCAAGGCAAGTGGCCAGGTCCCCTCAGTGCAAACCCCCTTCCAAGACTAAGACTCAATGGGAATACATGCTCTAATTGGTGACCACGCTCGTCACCAATAAGGGGAAGTGAGGGAAAAACAGCAATGCAGTGGCAAGCTAAGCCCTACAAGGTGGAGAGTGAAGTGTTCAGCTGATAAAAAGAGAGGGCATATG
>NW_006419229.1:2836-3426 GCF_000296735.1 Chrysochloris asiatica | reverse complement strand
CAGATGAGTCAAACGTGTGCATATCCTGAAAGCTAGCTACATGGTTGAGTAGTTCAACATGTCCATATGCAGAGTACTAGCTACATGGCAGATGAATCCAACATGCCCATATACTGAGAGTTATCTACATGGCATATGAGTCCAACATGTATATTTTTATATGGTTAGCCACAAGGCAGATGACTCTAACATGTTCATTAACAGAGAGTTGCCTACATGGCTGATGAGTCCAACATGTCCACATACAGAGAGGTAGCTACATGGCAGACAAGTCCTATATGTTCATATACAGAGAGCTACCAACTAAGCAGATCGGTCCAGCATATCTATGCACAGAAAGCTAGCTACATGGTAAACGTCCAAAATGTCCATATACAGAGAGCTAACTACATGACAGAGAAGTGCAACAATTCCATATACAGAGTTCTAGCTAAATGGTAGATGGGGTCAACGTGTCCATATATTAAAAGCTAGCTACATGGGAGAGTATTCCAAAATGTCCATATACAAAGTTCTAGCTACATGGTAGATGAGTCCAACATGTGTACATAAGAGGATTAGCTACAAGACAGATGAGTCCAACATCTTCA
>NW_006419229.1:0-1198 GCF_000296735.1 Chrysochloris asiatica | reverse complement strand
CTACATGACAGCGTAGTCCAACATGTCCATATACAGATTAATTGATACATTGCAGATGAGTCCAACATGTTCATACAGAGAGAGATGGCTACATGGCTGATGGGTTCAACATGTCAATTTACTGACATGACAACATATCCAATATGTTCATATACAGAGAGCTACCTACATGGCAGAATAGTGCAACATATGATATACAGAGTTCTAGCAACATGGTAGATGAGTCCAACATCACCATATACTGAGAGATAGCTACATGGCAGAGTAGTCCAACATGTCCATATACAGAGTACTAGCTACATGGCAGATCAGTACGACATATCCATGCACAGAGATCTAGCAACATGGCATATGAGTCCAAAATGTCCATATAAAGAGAGCTAGATACATGGAAGATTAGTGCAACATTTCCATATAGAGTGTTCTAACTAATTGTCAGATGAGTCCAACGTGTCCATATACTGAGAGCTAGGTACATGGCAGAGTAGTCTAACATGTCCATATACAGAGTAATAGATACATAGCAGAGGAGCCCAACGTGTCCATATACTGAGAGCTAGGTACATGGCAGAGTAGTCTAACATGTCCATATACAGAGTAATAGATACATAGCAGATGAGTCCAACATGTCCATAACCTGAGAGGTAGCTACATTTCAGATGAGAACAATATGTGTATATATAGAAGACTAGCTACAAGCAGATGAGTCCAACATGTACAAATAAAGAGCTATCTGCATGGCAGAGAAGTTAAATAATTTCATATAAAGAGAATTACCCACATGGCAGATCAGATCAACTTATCCATGCACTGAGAGCTAGGTACATGGCAGACAAGTCCAAAATGTCCATAGAAAGAGAGCTAGCTACATTGCAGTGTAGTGCAACATTTCCATATTCAGATCTCCAGCTACATGGCAGATGAGTCCCACATGTCCATATACTGAGAGCTACCTAAATGCAGAGTAGTCCAGCATGTCCATATACAGAGTAGTAGCTACATGGCAGATGAGTCCAACATGTCCATACACTGAGAGATAGCTACATGGAAAATGTGTTCAACATGTGTATATTTATAGGACAAGCTAATAGGCTGATGAGTCCAACATGTGCTTACAGAGAGAGCTGGCTACATGGCTGATTATTCCAACATATCCATATACTGACAGCTACCTATATGGCCAACATGTCCAATATGT
>NW_006419228.1:2692-3149 GCF_000296735.1 Chrysochloris asiatica | reverse complement strand
TATTGCAAAAATTATTTTCCAATTCTGTGGGTTCCCTTTTTACTCTTTTGTTGAAGTCTTTGATGCACATAAGTTTTTAATTTTTAGTATGTCCCACTCATCTATTTTGTCTATTTTTGTTTGTGTACTTCTCAAAATGTTTTGTAGTCTGTTGTTGTTGCTTGCTTTGTTGCTAAGTGCCATCAAGTCAGGATCCAACTCATAGTGACCCTGTACAGGGTTTTCAAGGAGCAGCTTGTCAGTTAGAACTGCCGGCCTTAACGGCCCAAATCAACATTGCAGTTTACCACATTAACTGGCAGAGCCACACCAGAAGTCCTATATGCCCTGAATTAGCACCCTCACATTTGTCCCTATTTTTTCATTGATGACCTTCATAATTTGAGATTCAAATTTAGATCTTGATCCATGCTGAGTTGGTTTTTGTATAAGGCATGAGATAAAGGTCTTGTTTCAG
>NW_006419228.1:0-1125 GCF_000296735.1 Chrysochloris asiatica | reverse complement strand
AAAAAAATCTCTGGCAATGACATATCAGACAAGGGACTAATTTCTAAAATCTGTAAGAAACGACAACACCTGTACAAGAAAAAGACAAGTAGTCCAATTTAAAAATGGGCACAGGACATGAACAAAGCACCAAGAAAGTCATTTAGGCAGCCAACAAACATATGAAGAAATATTCATGATCATTAGACATTGTTGTTGTTAAGTGCTGTTGAGTCGATTCCAACCCATAGTGACCCTGTGTAGGGTTTCCAAGGAGCAACTGGTGAGCTTGAACCACCTACCTTGCAATTCAAACATCTTTGCAGTCTGACATATTACCCCACAGCGCCACACCAGGACTCTGTTCATTAGTCATTAGGAATGTAAGAGGATTAGAAATTAATGAGCACCATTAGAGTGATGCAAATGAAAACAAAAATGAGATATAGTCTCATAACAGCGAAGTTCAAAAATGCTGGTAAGGATGTGGAGAGGCTGGGACCCTTTACATTCCTGGTGGGGTTGCAAAATGGTCTAATCACTCAGGAAAACAGTATGACACTTCCTCATAAAGTTAGAAATAGAAATATCTTATGATCCAGAAATTTGTCTACTTAGTATTTATCCACTGGATATATGAGCCACAGCATGAGTAGATATATGCACAACAATATTCATGGCAGTACTATTCACAATAGCAAAAAGATGGAGACAGCCTAAGTGCCTATCAATGGAAAAGTAGATAAACAACCTTTGGTACATCCAAAAAATGGAATATTATACTACCTTGAAGACTAACAAGGAAGCTGTAAGCCACCACATAACTTGGGTGAACATTGAGGATGTTATGCTGAGTGAAATTAGTCACAAAAAGAGAAATATTGCATAAGACCATTATTTTAAAAGCTTAAGAAAACATACTCACAATAAAAGGGAATTTTTTTTTTTTTATTTGTTGGTTATGGGATGTGAAGAAAGGGGAGGGAAGTCAGAGCAATAGAATACAGGGTAGGGGATAGACACAGAATAGTTTGGCTGTTTGTGGGGGCAATACACAAGAAGTGGGAGGGGAATGGAAGAACAAGGTAGATAGAACATTTAGGCAGTTTTGCATGGGCTAAATGGGAAAGAGGTAAGTAGTCATGT
>NW_006419227.1:1938-3197 GCF_000296735.1 Chrysochloris asiatica | reverse complement strand
ACCTAGTGAGTAGATGCCAAGTATGCAAAACATTCTACAAAGTGCAGAATAACCGTACCCCCAACAAACCATTATTCCAAATGTCACTGGTGTTGAGGCTGAGAAACCCTGATCTGTACCCTAAAACATGGACTGAAATTTGATAACTGGAAACGAGCATGGTCTCTGGAGCCAGATGACCTGTGCTAGAATATTTTGTCCTACTAGCTGGCAATTATGGTCAAATTTCTTAACCTCTGATTTCCAATTTTTTTTCAGCCATAAAATGAGGTTATGGTTGAAATAAGATTAAATGCAATTCTTTCTGTGTGAAAGGTTGTGTAAGCAACTCCCCCAAACTGAGGTGCTTGGTATAACTATACTGACTGACCTGAATCTGGATTAAACCCCATCTTCCTTCAGACTCTGTTTCTACCCCAGTCTTACTTCTGTTTTCCCTGCAGCTAGACTATGATAAGACTTTAACTGCCTTTAGTAAATAGGAATGGGAGTCAGGAAAGTGACGGAAAGCTTGACAAAGATGTCTATCAAGAATACTTGTACAGCTTACATTCCACATAAAGAATGCTGATGTTCAGAAAGAGGGTGACCACAGTATGCCTGTTATTATTTGTCACTGTAATCATGGAACCATCACAAGTTCCCTGTCCCTATTTCATTTCAGGTGTGTCTCATTGTGATTGTTATATTTTTGGCTTTTTTACTAGGGGGCTTAAAAAATAGTTTGTGAAAAATTATCAGTATATTTTAATTCCATTTTTGAAGTCCCCTCATAAAATAGAGAAACTTCTTTACAGTTCTTTTGTTATAGGGATCCACCCAATTTCTGATAACTGTAATAAGACAAGCTGCATTGAATCCATTGGACAAAAATAGGTCTCCAGGAATAGATGGAATACAAACAGAAGTGTCTCAAAAACTGATGCAGTGCTGAAGGTTGTTGTTGTTGTTGTTATGTGCCATGGGGTCAGTTCCGATTCATAATGACCCTGTACAGGGTTTCCGAGGATGTAAATCTTTATGGGATCAGAAAGCCTTATCGTTCTTCCGCGGAGCAGCTGGTCGTTTAGCTGGAAAGACAAAAAGAAAATGCAAGAAAGATAATTAATTGTTAAAGGACATGTGTAAAGTAATAACAGATTGATTACAGATAATCCTTGGGTTGCAAAAGTCCATCCAATGCATAATTACTAACCAACCACCCCCAAAGACTGGCTGGCTACCTGGCTGTGTACCGTGGAATTGGTTTCGACTCATAG
>NW_006419227.1:0-483 GCF_000296735.1 Chrysochloris asiatica | reverse complement strand
CAGGTTCAGAAGCTTCTCTGGAGCTATATTTATCCAGAAATGAGGGCCAGGAGATCTTATCCTGTTCTGCCCTGACTATCTTTTGGCTCATAGTCAGAAACAAATATTCCTCATTTTACAATGTAAACATACTCCTCTGTCTCCATGCCTAGGAACACATTGTAGTTTTACTAGGTGATGTCTAATTTGTGAATTGTATTATTCTTCAATAAAGCATTTAATTTAAATAGAGCTGTAACCTTTGTTCTATAGTGAGGCCAAGGAATACTTCTCATCTGTTTCTCTCATAACTTCTCCTTGTTAGCTTCAGTTTTATAGTGGAATAGACACATTTCACAAAGCAACTGAAAGGGTAGACTGAAAATCATTAAGAGATTTGGAAGTTGCAAAAGTGTTCCAAAGCTAAAGACCCAGTTCAGCAGGGCAGAAAAGTTTCCAAACCAAGTTTCAATTATTTCAAGACCTGAGACAGAATACAATTTA
>NW_006419226.1:2616-3314 GCF_000296735.1 Chrysochloris asiatica | reverse complement strand
TCTGCCATGTAGCTAGTACTCTGTATATGGACATGTTGGACTACTTTGACATGTAGCTAGCTTTTTGTATATGGACATTTTGGACTCGTCTGCCATGAAGCTAGCCCCCTAGCATGGATATGTTGCCCTGATCTGCCATGTAGCTAGCTCTCAGTATATGTACACGTTGAACTCATCTGTCATGTAGCTAGAACTCAGAGTATGGAAGTATAGCATTACTGTGCCATGTAGCTAACTCTCTATACATGGACATTTTGTAATCGTCTGCCATGTAGGTAGCTCTCTATGTATGAACATATTGGACTTGTCTGCAGTGTAGTTACCCTCTGTATATGGACATGGTGCACTCATCAACCATGTAGCCAACTCTCTCTGTATGAACATGTTGGACTCATCTGCCATGTAGCTAATTCTCAGAATATGGACATGTTGGACTCATCTGCCATGTAGCTAGTACTCTGTATATGGACATGTTGGACTACTCTTCCATGTAGCTAGCTCTCTGTATATGGCCATTTTGGACTCATCTGCCATGTAGCTAGCTCTCAGTGCATGGACATGTTGGATTGATCTTCCATGTAGGCAACTCTCTGTATATGAACTTATTGTACTTGTCTGCCATGTAGCTAGATCTCAGAATATGGACATGATGGAATGATCAGCCATGTAGTCAGCTGTCTCTGTATGAACATGTCGGT
>NW_006419226.1:0-771 GCF_000296735.1 Chrysochloris asiatica | reverse complement strand
CCATGTAGGTAGCTCTCTGTATATGAACATATTGGACTTGTATGCCATACAGGTAGCTCTCTATATATGGACATGTTGGAATCACCATTCATGTAGCCAGCTATCTCCATATGAGCATGTTGGCTTCATCTACCTTGTAGCTAGTCTTCTATATAAACACATGTTGGACTCATCTGCCATGTAGCTAACTCTCAGAATATGGACATGTTGGACTCATCAGACATGTAGGTAGTCCTCTTTTTATGGACATGTTGGAATACTCTTCCATGTAGCTAGCTCACAGTATATGGACATGTAGGGCTTATTTGCCATGTTGCCAAAATTCTGTATATGGTAATGTTGCACTAATGTGGCATGCAGCTAGGTCTCCGTGTATGGACATTTTGGATTCATCTGTCATGTAGATAGCTCTCTCTATATGGACATGTTGGACAAATCTGCCATGTAGCTAGCTCTCAGTATATGGACATGTTGGATTCATCTGCCATGCATTTAGAACTCTGTATATGGAAATGATGCACTACTCTACAATGTAGCTAGCTCTCTGTATATGTACACGTTGAATTCATCTGCCATGTATATGGAAATATAGCACATATGGAAATATAGCATATCTACTATGCCATGTAGCTAGCTCTCTTTGTAGAGACATTTTGTATTTGTCTGCCATGTAACCAGCTCTCTGTACATGAATATGATGGACTGATCTGCCAGGTAGGTAGCTCTCTGTATATGAACATATTGGACTTGTCTGCCATGTAGCTATCTCTC
>NW_006419225.1:1561-3370 GCF_000296735.1 Chrysochloris asiatica | reverse complement strand
CCATGGGAAATAGGTCCAACATGTCCAAATACGCCAAGCCACCTACATGACAGATAAGTCCAACATGTCCATATACAAGAGCTGGCTGCATGGCAAATAACTCCATCATATCCAGATAACAAGAGACAGATACCTAACAGATAAGTCAAACATGTCCATATACAGAGAGCTAGCTATCTAACAGGTAAGTCCAACATATCTATATTCAAGGAGCTTAATACATGGAAGATATTTAAAACATGTCCATATAGAGAGAGCTGGCTACATGGCAAATACATCTAACATATCCATATACAGAAAGCTAGATACATGGCAAATATAGCCAACATGTTAATATACAGAGAGCAAGGTACATGGCAAATAAATCCAACATGTCCATATACAGAGAGATAGCTGCCTGGTAGATAAGTCCAACATATCCATATTACAGAGAGATAGCTACATGGCAGATAAGTCCAACATGTCCATATACAGAGAGATAACTGCCTGGTAGATAAGTCCAACATATCCATATATAGAGAGCTAGCTACATGGCAAATAACTCCATCATGTACATATACAGAGAAACAGATAAATAGCAGATAAGTCAAACATTTCCATATAAAGTAAGTTAATTCCTTGGTAGATAAGCCAACATAGCCATATACAAAGAGGTAACTACATGGTAGATAAACCCAAAATGTTCAAATAAGAGAGCTAGCTATAGGTTAAATAAGTTCAGCGTTTCCATAGACAGATAGCTAGATAAATGGCAGATAAGTGCAACATGTCCATATACAGAGAGCTAGCTACCTGGTAGAGAAGCCCAGCATACCCACATGCAGAGAACTAGCTAAAAGGCAGGTAAGTCCAACGTGTACATATACAGATTGATAGCTACTTGTCAGAGAAGTCCAACATATTCATATGCAGAGAACTATCTACATGGATGAGAAGCCCAACATGTCCATTTTCAGAGAGCAGCTACATGGAAGATATGTTCCAAAATGTTCACATAGAGAGAGTGAACTACATTGTAGATTAAATCCAACATTACCAAATACAGCGATCTGGCTCCATTGCTAATAAGTCCAACATGTTTACATACAGAATTAACTACATGGCAGATATGACCAACATGTCCATATACAGAAAGCAAGATACCGGGTAGGTAAGTCCAAAATACCCATATACAGAGAGCTAACTATATGCCAGATAAATCCAAAATCTCCAGATACAGACAGGTAGCTCCATGACACAGAAGTCCAACATGTCCATTTGCAGAAAGTTAGTTACATGATGGGTAAGTCCAACATGTCCATATACAGAAAGCTAGCTACATGTAAGAAAAGTCCAAATTGTCCATCTACAGAGAGTTAGCTACATGGCAAATATGTCTAACATGTGCATCTACAGAGAGCTAATTAACATTGGAAGATAAGTCCAACAGGTCCTAATAAAGAGACCTAGTTACCTGGCAGATAAGTCGAACATATCCATATACAGAGAACTAGATACATGGCAGATAACTCCAACATGCCCTTATACAGAGGGCTAGCTATATGGCACATATGTCCAACGTGTACATATAGAGCAAGCTAGCTAACAGTTAGATAAGTCCAATATATCCATATTCAGAGAGCAAGCTATATAGAAGTTAACTCCAGCATGTCCATATACAGAGAGCAAGTTCTATGGCAGATATGTTCAACCTGTCCATATACAGAGAGCTAGCAACATGGATCATAAGTCAAACATGTCCATATACAGAGAGTTAGGTAATTGGCTGATAAGTTCAACATGTCTATATACAGAGAGCTAGCTATCTGG
>NW_006419225.1:0-1446 GCF_000296735.1 Chrysochloris asiatica | reverse complement strand
ATGTCTATATACAGAGAGCTAGCTACATGGCAGATAAGTCCAAAATATCCACATACAGAGAGCAATCGACATGTCATATTAAGTCCAACATGTTGATATACAGAGAGATAGCTACTTGGCAGAAAAGTCCAACATGCCCATATAAAGAGAGCTAACTACATGGCAATTAATTCCACCATGTCTCTATTCAGAGAGGTAGCTACATGACTTACGTTTCCACCATGTATACATACAGAGAGATAGAAACATGGCAGATAATATTAACATATCCAGATACAGAGAGCTAAGTACATGGCAGGTAAGTCCAACATGTCCATACACAGAGAGATAGCTACATGGCAGATAAGTCGAACACGTCCATATGAAGAGAGCTAAGTCCAACATGTCTATATGAAGAGAGCTAAATACATGGCAAAGATTTCCAACATGTCCATATACAGAGAGACAGATGAACAGCAGATAAACTCAACATGTCCATATAGAGAGAGCTAGCTACATGGCAGAGAAGTCAAACATGTCCAAATGCAGAGAGCTAGCTACCTGGGAGATAAGTCCAATATTTCCACATACAGAGAGCTAGCTATATGGAAGATAAGCCCAAAATGTCCATATGAAAGGGCTAGCTACCTGACAATTAAGCCCAACATGTCCATATACATTGAGCTACCTAAATGGCAGATAAGTCCAACATGCCCATATATATAGAGCTAGATACAAGGCATATATGTCCAACATGTCCATATACAGAGACCTCGTTACATGGAAGATAAATCCAACATGTCATAATATAGATATCTGGCTACATGGCAGATAAGTCGAACATGTCCAAATGCAGAGAGCTATTTATTTGGCAGTTTAAGTCCAACATGGTCATATACAGAGAGCTAGCTACATGGCACATCATTCCAACATGTACATATACAGAGTGCTAGCTACATGGCAGAAATGTCTGACATGTCCATATGAAGAGAGCTAGCAACAAGGCAGAGAAGTCCAACATGTCCATATATAGAGAGCTAGTTCCATTGCAGATAAGTCTCACATGCCCATATACAGAGAGCTAGCTACCTGGCAGATAAGTCCAACATGTCCAAATTCAGAGACCTAGCTACATGGCAGATAAGTCCAAAATATAACTATATGGAGACCTAGTTCCATTGCAAGTAAGTCCAACATGTCCATGTATAGAAAGGTAGTTCCATGGCGCATAAATCCATCACGTACATATGAAGAGAGCTAGTAATAATTCAGATAAGTCTAACATGGCTATATGAAGAGAGCTAGCTACATGGCAGATAAGTCCAACATGTCCATATAAAGAGAGGTAGCTACATGACAGATAAGTACAACATGTCCATATGAAGAGAGCTAGCCACAACTCAGATAAGTCCAACATGTCCATATAGAGAGAGCTAGTGCCATGGCAGATAATTCCACCATGTCCAT
>NW_006419224.1:2066-3233 GCF_000296735.1 Chrysochloris asiatica | reverse complement strand
ACATGACAGAAAAGTCCAATATGTTCATATACAGAGATCTACCTACTTGGGAGATCAGTCCAACATATCCATGTACAGAGAGCTAGTTACATATAAGATGACTCCAAAATGTCCATATACAGAGAGCTAGCTACATGGCAGGGTAGTGCAACATTTCCATATACAGAGTTCTAGCTACAAGGCAGATGAGTCCAACTTGTTTATATAGAGAAAGCTTGCTTCATGGCAGAGTAATGCAACATTTCCACATACAGAGTTCTAACTACATGGCAGATGTTTCAAACATGTCCATATACTGAGAGCTAGCTACATGGCAGACAAGTTCAATATGTTCATATACAGAGACCTGCATGCTTAGCAGATCAGTCCAACGTATCCATGACCAGAGAGCTAGCTACATGGCAGATGAGTCCAAAATGTCCATAGAGAGAGAGCTAGCTACATTGCAGGGTAGTGCACCATTTCCATATAGAGAGTTCTAGCTACATGGCTGATGTGTCAAAAGTGTCCATATACAGAGAGGTAGCTACATGGCAGGGTTGTACATCATATCTATATACAGAATTTGAGCTAAAAGGCAGATGAGTCCAACGTGTGTATATATAGAGAGATAGCTACATGGCAGAGTAGTGCAACATTTCCATATACAGACTTCAAGATACTTGACAGATGAGTCCAAAGTGTTCATATACTGAGAGCTAGATGCATGGTAGGGTAGTCCAACATGTCCATATACAGCATTCTAGCTACAAGGCAGATGAGTCCAACGAGTCTATATACAGAGAGCAAGCTACATGGCACAGTAGTGCAACATACAGAGCTTTAGCTATAAGGCAAATGAGTCCAACGTGTCTATATACAGAAAGCTAGCAACATGGCAGGGTAGTGCAACATGTCCATATACAGGGTACAAGCTATTTGACAGATGAATCCAACATGCCCATATACTGAGAAATAGCTACATGTCAGATGAGACCAATATGTTCATATACAGAGAGCTACCTACTTGGCAGATCAGTCCAACATATCCATGTACAGAGAGCTAGCTACATGACAGAGGAGATCAAAATGTCCATATACAGTGAGCTAGCTACAAGGCAGAATAGTGCAACATTTCCATATACAGAGTTCTAGCTACATGGTAGATGAGTGCAACATGTCCATATA
>NW_006419224.1:0-531 GCF_000296735.1 Chrysochloris asiatica | reverse complement strand
CAGAGAGATACCTAAATGGCAGAGTAGTGCATCATTTCCATATACAGATTTCAAGCTACATGGCAGATGAGTCCAAAGTGTTCATATACTGAGAGCTAGCTACATGGCAGAGAAGTCAAACATGTCCATATACAGAGTTCTAGCTATATGGCAAATGTTTCCAACATGTTCATATACTGAGAGCTAGCTACATGGCAGTGCAGTGCAACATTTCTATATACAGAAGTCTAGATGCATGGTCTAGGTACAAGGCAAATGAGTCCAACGTCTATTTACAAAGAGCTAAACACATGGCACAGTAGTGAAACATTTCCATATACAGAGTTATAGCTACATGGCAAATATGTCCAACATGTCCCTATACTAAGAGCTACCTAGAGGACAGATCAGTCCAAAATATCCAAGCAGATACAGCTAGCTACATTTCATACTAGTCCTAAATGTCCATATACAGAGAGCTAGCTACATGGCACAATACTCCAACATGTCCATAACACGGTACTAGCAACAAGTCAGATGAGTCCAACTTGT
>NW_006419223.1:0-3391 GCF_000296735.1 Chrysochloris asiatica | reverse complement strand
CCCTGGTGTGGCACTCTAGGATAATCACTCCATCACGAGGTCAGTGTGAACCACAAGACCAGAAGTTCAAACACACCAGTCTTTCCTTGGAAACCCTATACAGGGTTACTATGAGTTGGAACAGACTCGATGGCACTTAACAACAGCAGCAGCAACAACAACAACAAGAACAGCAACATAACTGTGTGAATAAGAAGAAATGGGCCTCATCCCACCAAACCTAGCACCTGGGACCCTTTGGGACATATGTGTCCCACTAACTATATCAAATGAGCCCTGGTAGAATAGTGGGTTTTGTGTTGGGCGGCTAACTGTAAATTCACTCAGCTACTCCATGGGGGAAAGATGAGGATTTCTCATCCAGTAAATATTTACAACCTCAGAAACCTTATTCAGGGTTGCTATATGCTAGAAGCAACTCCTCAGCAGCAGCCATTGTATCAAAATCCATACTACCTCAAAATTTTGTTCTCATTTTTTTTTTCAAAATTATTTTTAACACTGAAAACACATGGTTTCAACCCAAACTTCAAAGCTGAAAAGAATTCTAGTCTTGAGAGGGTTAAGATTATGATACTTGAGGCTTGAAGGTGGTAGGGTAGACAAAGGAGGGAGGGTAATTGGCATCCAGATTCAAGTAGAATTCCAGAGAGGAGCTGGTCCATCTGAGCAGAAAGTAGCATAATGTTCTATAAATGTCCTCCCTGAGGAAGGATGAAGGATTGCACTGATGGCACGTGAGAGCTGGGAGTCTTGCCTGAGATTTGCATGGTTTTATGTCTCTGTGAGTAGCAGAATACCATCACATCTTCTCGCAGTAGGACAGGAGAAAACTAATGAACATGGTTAAGATCACCTAATGAAGCTGATAAATTGATGGTAAGGAATGGTGAATAGAGACTGAGCAAATCATTTCTGCCAAATTTAAGATAAGACACTTAGTTGCCCAGTGTTGTTGTAGCAGGAATTCCATACTTGTATGGCTTTAAAGACCAAAAAGTTATTTTATCACAGTTTCAGAGCCTGAATGTCCCAATCCAAGTCTCAGTGATGTTGATTCCTACCTTGTAGGTGGTCCCCTGCATTCCTTGGTTTCTGGGCTTATAGCCAAGCTTCACATGGTATCTGTCTTCTCCTGCTTGGATGTGTGTGTATGTAATTTGTCTTTTTGATAATTCAGAAGTGAGTAGATTTAGAACCCAACCTACTTAACTATTATCTAATTAACATAACAAAGAATTATATTTTCAAAAAGTATTATATTCACACGTATAGGGGCTAGGATACCAGCTTGTATTTTTTATGGGGGGGATGGGGTTAGGGGACACAATTTCATCCATAACACATACCAAAATGTTGAGCTGAATTGTGAAACATAAGTCTGTAAATGAATACAAAGCCAAGTTTTACAAAAGAGAAGAGTCATCAGAAACTGCAACAATCATAATATCCAATGAAGGAGAGACCATTTCCAAAGGACTTGGTTTCAATACTCTTCTTTTTCCCACTCCTCAAACACTTTATATATTGTAGTGGTTCAGCAGAATCCACCTCTGCCCTGCCATGTTCCTCCTTCATTAGGAGGATAACTAAGGCCCAGGTTAGAAGATCATTTAAATGATACCTCTTTCTCTACACACTAGGTGACTATGTATTGGTTACTGCCGTGCATTTATTGTAACAATATTTCAGAGCTCCCAGTACCCTGTGCTCAATTTTATTTATGGTTTTAGGTTAGATTATCAAATATTACATGCGAACCCCCCTGTGCAAAAATATTTATGTCCCTTAATTAAGATGCATAACAAAGTTATATTTACACTTAATTTGAGTTGTTTAGACCATAGTTAGACAGACCAGTTGTTTGACACGGATTCTTCAAAGTGTGTAACAATAATCACTTTCACTGGAATCACCTATGATCATGTTAGAAAGAGAGCATTTCACCCCTAGCCCTCACGTCTATTGAAGCATAGTAAGCTTTCCAGGTGATTCTTATAAACACAGTAAAGCAGAGAGGCAGAGGGCGTTAGGACAACTACTTCAGTAATGCAATCCACAGAATTTACTGAGAACTCTGTGTGGCAACAATAGTGAGGTTGGCCTAGGATCGGGCAGTATTTTGTTCTGCTTTGCATAAGGTTGCTATGAGTTGGTACCGACTCGATGACACCTAACAACCACAACTTGCTTTTTATGTGCATAATTCATTCATTCATTTAACCAAAAACTATTTCTTGTGTTCCTTCTATGTTCCCTGTTCTAGATAATGGGAATAAAGTAACAAGCCAAACACATATGTTCCCTATCCTCAACAAAGTGTTTACATCCTACTACATTTCAGTGTTTCCTAAGTTTATCCAAAAAAAGTTTGACCATTACTACAACCATGGTTGTCAAGTATTATACAAGAAGCTTATTGAACGTTGTATATATTTGTTAGATTTGGGTCACTTTTATGAATCTCCATAATTAACACACTTCACGCCCGTTGCAACAACACTGTGAGAAATTCTATTTTGGATGGTTGACAAATATAATATATAGTTTGTTACATGTTGTTGTTGTTAGCTGTCACTGAATCAACCCTTGACTCATGCTGACCCCATGCACAATGGAACAAAACACTGCCCAGTCCTGGGCCATCTCCATGACCAGTTGAAGACTGAGCGCTTATAATCCTTAGGACTTTCATTGTTCATTTTTCCAAAAGTAGGTAGCCAGATCTTTCTTCCCAGTCTCTCTTAGTCTGAAAGTTTCTCTGAAACCTGTTGAGTATCACAAACTACTAGTATGGCATCTGAGCAGGTTCTCAATATATTAAAGTTCTTATTATTGGAGTCCTAGTGTGGTGCTATGGGTTAATGCACTGGACTGCACAGTCGGATTGAACTGCAAGGTAGGTGGTTCAAGTTCACCAGCCGCTCCTCAGAAACTCTATGCAGGGTTGCTATGAGTCAGAACTGACTCTACAGCACTTAACAAAAACAACAACATATGTGGTGCTGTGAGGACTTCTGGCATAGCAATGTAGAATCAGCACTGGACTAAGAACCAAATGTCAGCAGTTCAAACCCACCAGCTGCTCCTTGGAAACCCTATACAGGGTCTCTATGAGTCAAAACTGACTCGACAGCACTTAACAACAATAAGAAGTGTGGAACTATAGGATAAGCATTGGACCACAAGATTAGTTTGAACTTCAAGGTCAGTTCAAAACTCACTAGCTACTCCTCAGGAACCCTATACAGGATTGCTATGAGTTGAAACTGACAGGATGGCACTCAACAACAACAACTTATCATCATTATGTCACTTTCTGAAATTTCTAATAATAGGAAGAACCCTTTGCCTACCTGAATGGATTCTTGCATTGATTTTTTTTTTTTTT
>NW_006419222.1:2834-3367 GCF_000296735.1 Chrysochloris asiatica | reverse complement strand
ATGAAAACATTAAAACGCACAAGAAAAAACAAACAAATCATGAATTCAACAGAGAAAGACAAACAGAACAAAGAAGAAACAACACCACAAAAAAACAAATATAATGACAACAAATAATCAATACCTATCGATAATTACACTGAAAGTAAATGGATTGAATGAACCTGTTAAGAGACGGAGGGTGGCAGAATGGATTAGAAAACAAGATCCTTCAATATGCTGTCTGCAAGAGACACATCTCACACACATAGACAGAAACAGATTTAAAGTGAAAGGATGGGAAAAAATATATCAATCTAATTGCAATAAAAAGCGAAGAGGAGTGGCAGTGCTAACCTCGGATAAAATAAGCTTTAAGGCAAAAGCCAGAATAATAGATAAAGAATCACATTATCTAATGATTAAAAGGGACAATTGAACAAAATGAAATAACTATATTAAATATCTATGCTCCGAATGAAAGAGCGCCAAAATATCTAAAACAAACTCTAAGAGATTTGAAGAAAGAAATAGATGAATCCACAATAATAGTG
>NW_006419222.1:0-664 GCF_000296735.1 Chrysochloris asiatica | reverse complement strand
GACTTTAAAATATACTACATGGCTACAGTGGTCAAAACAGTGGTACTGGTACAATGAAAAGTACATAGATCAATGGAACAGAATTGAGAATCCAGAAATTAACACATCTACATACAGCCAATTGATATTCGACAAAACACCAAAATGTGTCCCATGGGGAGGGGATAGTCTCTTCAACAAATGGTGCTGGCAGAACTGGGAAATGATATGCAAAAGTTTGAAACAAGACATTCACCTCACGTCTTATACAAAAACTAACTCAACATGGATTAAGGACCTAAGTGTGAATCCCATAATTATGAAGGTCATTAATGAAAAATTCGGGACAAATGTGAAGGCACTAATGATGGGAATACGTGGACTATGAAACGTTTTGAAAACCACACTAACAAAAATAGATTAACTAGTTGAGTGGGACATACTAAAAATTAAAAACTTATGTACATCAAAAGACTTCACCAGAAGAATAAAAAGGGAAACCACAGAATGGGAAAAAATCTTTTGCAATGACATATCAGACAAGGGATTTATTTCCAGAATATACAGGAAACTGCAACACCTCTACAAGAAAAAGACAAATAACCCAATTAAAAAGTGTGCATTGGATATGAACAGACACTTCACTAAGGAAGAGATCAAGGCAGCCAACAAATATGAAGAAATG
>NW_006419221.1:2633-3203 GCF_000296735.1 Chrysochloris asiatica | reverse complement strand
GGCCATCAATGAAAAACTCGGGACAAATGTGAGGGCACTAATTCTGGGAATACATGGACTAAAAAACAGTTTGAAAACTACACAAACAAAAGAAGATAAAATAGATGAGTGGGACATAATAAAAAGTAAAAACGTATGTGCATCAAAAGACTTCACCAGAAGATTAAAAAGGGAACCCACAGAATGGGAAAAATCATTTGCAATGACATATCAGACCAGGGAGTCATTTCTAAAATATACAGTAAACTACAACACCTCTACAAGAAAAAGACAAATGACTCAATTAAAAAGTGAGCTCAATATATGAATAGACACTTCACGAAGGACGAGATCCGGGCAGCCAACAAACATATGAAGAAATGTTCACGATCACTAACCATTAGAGAGATGCGAATCAAAACAACAATGAGATATCATCATCTCATACCAACAATAACAGCAATGATGAAAAATGTAGACAACAATAAATGCTGGTGGGGATGTGGAGAGACTGGGACACTCTTGCATTGCTGGTGGGACTGCAAAATGGTCCAAACTCTCTGGAAAGCAATATGGCGTTTCCTCAGAAGG
>NW_006419221.1:0-638 GCF_000296735.1 Chrysochloris asiatica | reverse complement strand
TTTATCATAACAAAGTCAAACATCCTACAAATCCATCAACAAATAAATAGATGAGCAAAAAAAAGAAAAGAAAATATCCAGAGCATTCATGAGGTACAACACTGTTTGTGATAGAATAATATCCATGTGCCTTCATGGAAGCCCAGTCAATACTACTACATTGTGAAAAAACCAGTATTGCCCAAAGCAATTTACACATATAATGCATTCCCAATCAAGATTCCAACAACATTCTTCAAATAGATGGAAAAAAGAATTACAAGCTTTATATGGAAAGGAAAGAGACCCAGGATAAACAAAGCACTGCTTAAGGAGAAGAACAAGGTTTGCGGTCTCTCAGTCCCTGACTTCAAAATTTATTATACTGCTATGGTGGTCAAAACAGCTTGGTACTGGTGCAATGAAAGATGTATTTATCAATAGAACAGAATTGAGAATCCAGAAACCAACTCATCCACATACAGCCAACTAATTTTTGACAAAGTACCTAAATATATTGCATGCGGAGGTGATGGTCTCTTCAACAGATGGTGTTGGCAGAACTGGAAAGCGATATGCAAAAGATGGAAACGAGACCTTTACCTCATGCCTTATACAAAAAACAATTCAACATGGATTAAAGACCTAAATGTGAATCC
>NW_006419220.1:3559-4117 GCF_000296735.1 Chrysochloris asiatica | reverse complement strand
TCTTCTGCCTTGTAACTAGTCCTCTATATTTACACATGTTGGATTCCTTTGCCATATAGCTTACTCTCAGTATATGGACATGTTGAACTCATCTGTAATGTAGCCAGTACTCTGTATATGGACATGTTGAACTACTCTGCCATGTAGCTACCTCTCAGTATATGGATATGTTGGTACTCATCTGACATGTAGCTAGAACTCTCTAATGGAAATGTTACACTGCTCTGCTCTGTAGCTAGCTTTTTGTATATGGACATTTTGGACTCATGTACCATGTAGCTAAAAGGAGCTCTGGTAACATAGTAGTTACGAATCAGGCTGCGAACCTTAAGGTCAGCGGTTTGAAACTACCAGCTGTTCTGTGGGAGAAATATGAGGCTTTCTACTCCCGTAAAGATTTACACCCTCGGAAACCCTGTAAAGGGTTACTATGGGTTGGAACCGACTCATTGGCCCTTAACAACAACAACAACAACCATGTAGCTCGGTCTCTATGCATGGATATGTTGGGCTGATCTGCCATGTAGGTAGCTCTCTGTTTATGAACATATTGGACTT
>NW_006419220.1:0-994 GCF_000296735.1 Chrysochloris asiatica | reverse complement strand
CTCTCAGTATATGGACATGTTGGAATCATCTGCCATGTAGCTGGAACTCTGTATATGGAAATGTTGCTCTACTCTGCTATTTAGCTAGCTCTCTGTATATTGACATTTTGGACTGATCTCTCATGTAGTTAGGTCTCTGTATATGAACATAGTTGACTTGTCTGCCATGTAGATAGCTCTCTGTATATGGACATTTTTTACTCATCTGCCATGTAGCTAGCACTCTTTGCATGGATATGTTGGAATGATTTGCCATGTAGGTAGCTCCCTCTAGTTGAACATATTGGCCTTGTCTGATGTGTAGCTAGCTCTTTGTATATGGATATGTTGGACTCATCAGTCATGTAGCCAGCTCTCGCTGTATGAACTCATTGGATTCTTCTGCCTTGTCACTTGTTGTTGTTGTTGTTGTTGTCAGATGCCATCAAGTCAGAACCGACTCTTAGTGACCCCATGCACACCAGAACAAAAACATGTCTGATCCTGGGCCAACCTACCGTTGCCACACTTGAGTCCATCAATGATGCCACCTGGCCAATCAATTTAGTTAGGGCTTTTCCTCTTTTTTATGACCCTTCCCCATACCCAGCATGACATCCTTCTCCAGTGACTGTTTCCTCCAGATAATATGTCCAAAGTATGAGAGATGAAGCTTAGCCATCTTGGCCTCCAAGGAGCACTCTGGATGAACTTTTTCCAAAACAGATCTATTGGTTCTTCTGGATGTCCATGGCACTTTCAGCATTCTCCTCCAACACCACAACTCAAAGGCATAAATTTTTCTACAATCTTCCTTATTCACTGTCCAGCTTTCACATTCCTATGAGGCTATTGAAAACACAATGGTTTGGGTCAGGAACACCTTAGTCCTCAAGCTGACATCTCTGTTCTTCAATACTTTAAAAAGTTCCTGTGCAGTAGATTTTCCTAATGCAATATGTCGTCTGATCTCTTGACTGCTGCTTCTGCAAGTGTTGATAGTTGATCCAAGAAG
>NW_006419219.1:1882-3482 GCF_000296735.1 Chrysochloris asiatica | reverse complement strand
AATGGAGAGAAACTGAAAGCCTTCCCTCTGCGAACGGGAACCAGAAAAGGATGCCCTTTGTCACCACCACTCCTATTCAATATTGTGCTGGAAGTCTCAGCAAGAGCTATATGGCAAGACAGGGAATTAAAGGTATCCAAATTGGAAAAGAGGAAGTAAAACTCTTTCTATTTGCAGACAATATGATCCTATATGTAGAAAACCCTAAAGACTCAGTAAAAAAGCTACTAGACCTCATTGGAAGATTCAGCAAAGTGGCAGGATATAAGATAAAAAATTTTAAAAAATCAGTTGGATCCCTCTATACCAAAAATGACAGCACTGAAAAGGACATTAGGAAAGCAATACCATTTACAATAGCTGCCCAATGAAATACCTAGGAATAAATGTAACCAGAGAAACAAAGGACCTCTACAAAGAAAACTACAAAACACTGCTACAAGAAACCAAAAGAGACCTACAAAACTGGAAGAATATACCATGGCTCCAGGATAGGGAGACTTAACATTGTGAAAATGTCAATACTGCCCAAAGCAAATTACACATATAATGCAATCCCAATGCAGATTCCAATGACATTCTTCAAAGAGATGGAATACACAATTACAAACTTTATATGGAAAGAAAAGAGACCTAGGAAAAGTAAAGCACTGCTTAAGAAGAATAAGGTTGGAAACCTCTCACTCCCCAACTTCAAAATTTACTACACAGCTACAGTGGTCAAAACAGGTTGGTACTGGTACAATGAAAGACACATTGATCAATGGAACAATCCAGAATCCAGAACAATCAAGAATCCAGAAATTAACCCATCCACATACAGCCAACAGATTTTTGACAAAGTACCTAAACATATGACATGGGGAAGTGATAGTCTGTACATCAAATGGTGCTGGCAGAACTGGAAAGCAATATGCTAAAGATTGAAACAAGACCTTCACCTCACACCTTATACAAAAACCAACTCAGCATGGATTAAAGACCTAAATGTGGATCCCAGAATTATGAACCCATCAATGAAAAACTAGGGATAAATGTGAGGGCACTAATACAGGGAACACACAGACTACAAAACATTTTGAAAACTACACAAAAAAGTAGACAAAATAGATGATTGGTACATATAAAAATTAAAAACATATGTGCATCAAAAGACTTCACCAGAAGAGTAAAAAGGGAACCCACAGAATGGGCAAAAATATTTTGCAATGACACATCAAACAAGGGAGTCATTTCTAAAATACATAGGAAAGTATAACACCTCTACAAGAAAAAGACAAATAACCCAATTTAAAAATGGGCACAGGACATGAATAGACACTTCACCAATAAGGAGATCCATGCAGCCAACAAACATATGAAGATATGTTCACAATCACTAGCCATTGTTGTTGTTGTTATGTGCCGTGGAGTCGGTTCTGACTCATAGCAACCCTGTACAGAGTTTCCAAGGCTGTAAATCTTTATGGGAGCAGAAAGCCTCATCTTTCTCCCACGGAACAGCTGGTAGTTTTGAACTGCTGATCTTGAATTAGAGAGATCAAATCAAAACAATAATGAAATATTATCAAACACCAGCTACTACCGCAAAGATCAAAAA
>NW_006419219.1:0-567 GCF_000296735.1 Chrysochloris asiatica | reverse complement strand
GTTGGCCCAGGATCGGACATTGTTTCGTTCTGCTGTGCATGGGGTCGCTATGAGTCGGTTCCGACTTGATGGCACCTGACAACAACAACAATAATGTTCTCCCATGTAAACTATTACATAATTCACAATAAAACATATTTTTAAAAATAAAAAGCTAGTAACAATAAAAAATAAATGTTTCTGGTACAGGACCAGCAGTACCAAAAAAAAAAAAAAAAAAAAAAAAGATCAAAAGGACCTAAAGAAAAAGTTGAGAGGGGTTGATAACTAGGGTAGACTAGAAGTAAGAAATACAGGGAGGAAGTGAGATAACTGTTTTTACATGGAGGAATTGCAATCATTGAAATGAAACAAAGTGTATGACTTGTAGAATGAAAAACTAAGGATCTTCTCTGTAACTCTTTACTCAATTTACAATAAAAAGTTAAAAAAAAATTCTCCAGAAGAGTAAAAAGAGAACACACAGACTGAGAAAAAAAAATTTCATATGAAATATGAGACAAGAGACAGATCTCTAAAATCTATTAAAAAAAAACTTCAATACCATAGGAAAAAGATAAATATGTC
>NW_006419218.1:1434-2289 GCF_000296735.1 Chrysochloris asiatica | reverse complement strand
TTATTGAAGGATTCTCTGGGCAAATTATTGAATGATACAAAATGCATCAAAGGAAGATGGAAGGAATACACAGAATCACTGTACCAAAAGGAAATTGTTAATGTTCCACTATTTCAAGAGGTAACATATGAACAAGAGCCAAAGATACTGAAGGAGGAAGTCCAAGGGGCCTTGAAGGAATTGGGAAGGAACAAGGCACCAGGAATTGATGGAATACAAATTGAAATCTTTCAAGAAAGTGAGGCGGCACAGGAGGAACTCACTCATCTATGCCAAGAAATTTGGAAGACAACTATCTGTCTGACTGATTGGAAGAGATTTATATTTCTGCTCATTCCAAAGAGAGATGACTCGATGGAATTTGGAAACCATAAGACAATCTCTTTGATACACTATGTGAGTAAAGCTTTGCTTAAGGTAATACAGAAATGGCTGCAAGCATACATTGACAGAGAACTTCCAGAGGTTCAAGCTAGATTCAGAAGAGGCCGTGGAACAAGGGATATAATTGCTGATGTCCGATGGATCTTGACTGAAAGCAAAGAATATCAGAAATATATTTATCTGTGCTTTATTAACTATGATTGTATGGATCATGACAAGCCATAGACAACATTGTGAAGTATGAGTATTCCGGAACACTTAATTGTGCTCATGAGGAATCAGTACCTGGACCAACAGGCAGGTGTTTGAACAGAACATGGGAGCAGTGCATGGTATAAAATTAAGAAAGATGTATAACAGGGTTGTATTTTTTCACCATACCTATTCAACCTGTATGCTGAGCAAATAATCCAAGAAGCTGTGTTATATGAAGTGGCATCATGATTGGAGGAAGAATCATTAACAACCTGC
>NW_006419218.1:0-529 GCF_000296735.1 Chrysochloris asiatica | reverse complement strand
AACAACAACAACAAAATATCAGAATCTAAGTCTGGCAATATTAAGATAGGGACATACTGACAGACTTGAAGAAATCCTACAAATAGCCAAATGCCTAGCTGGCAGTCTGGGACTACATATTGTCTTCATGCCGGTCTAAATTTTTTGCTCTAAAATGTGACTTAGAACTTCTTTTTGTAAGGTGTTGTCTAATTGGTTCTGACTCACAATGAACATATATACAACACACTGCCAGATCCTATACCATCTTCAGGGTTATTGCTATGTTTGAACTATGGTTGAAGCCACTGTATCAATTTATCTGATTGATGATATTCCTGTTTTTCACTGAGCCTCCACTTTACCAAACATGATGTCCTTTTTTCAGGGACTGGTACATCCTGAAGAACCCAGTGTTTGCACTGAGTTAAGCATTAGTAGGCTTCTAATTGAAAGATCAGCAGCTTAGACCAACCAGCTTGTCTGGAAGAAAAAGAAGAGGTAGTCTACTTTTGTAAATATCTACAGTCTCTGGAATCCAAAGGAGTTC
>NW_006419217.1:2816-3367 GCF_000296735.1 Chrysochloris asiatica | reverse complement strand
TTTGCTTCATGTATCTTGGTGCTTTTTCATTGGAAGCATAGATATTTATTATGGTTATGTCGTCTTGCTCAACTGACCCTTTTTGATTATGAGATAGTGTCCTTCTTTGTGTCTTATGCTGGTTTTTGTCTTAAAGTTTACTTTGTCAGAAATTAGTATTGCCATTACTGCTTGTTTATTGTTGCAGTTAGCTTGATATATTTTTTTCCATTCTTTAACTTTTAATCTGTTTTTGTCTTTGTGTGTAAGGTGTATATATTTTCAGGCAGCATATTGAAGGGTCTTGTTTTCTTTTCCATTCTGCCACTCTTCGTCTCTTCATTGGTGCATTTAATCCACTGACATTCAATGTAATTTTTGATAATCATGAATTAATTTCTGCCATTTTGTTACTGTTTTGGTAGTGTGATTCGTTCTTTTGTTCTGCATGCCTTCTTGTGTTGGATTTGTGTTTTTGTGCTATTTCTTGTCAGTTTCTTCTTAGTTTTCATGTTAGTTTGTTCTGCTTGGAAGTTCATTTTCAAGGTAAATTGTGAAGTATTACCTTTCTT
>NW_006419217.1:0-741 GCF_000296735.1 Chrysochloris asiatica | reverse complement strand
CTCAGGTAGTGCAGTGGCCACAAATGGGGCCGAGAATTGCAAGGCCAGCTGCACCTTGGGAGAAAGACAAGATGCTCTACTCCCACAAAGGCCCACAGCCTTGGAAACCCTGCACAGCATCACCAGGAGTCAGAATCAACTCCATGGCACAAAGCCAAAGGTCCTGAAGAAACCAATTTTATGGCTGTGTGCCTGCAGCTGATATCATCAGTAACCACCAAGCTGTGGGATCAGTTCTGGACCTTTTTCTGGGGGTGCCGGAGGTGGGAAGGTGCACACCCCACTGCTGAAGGTGCCTGGGCTGGTCAGAGAAGGCACTAGAGGGAAAAGAAGGGGAAAATGTGTAGTCTTCCACACCTCTTTTTGCAAATATACCTGCACCACTTGTAGTGCTGATTCCCTTAGCAGGTCTGGTTGTAGCCCTACCCTCTAAACTCTGCCAGGGCAGGGTGGCTGCAGAGGGAGTCCTGTATCTAGATTCCCAACTTACACTATTATCCTTAATATCGTGGTTTTTTTCACTTGTGAGTGTGGGAAACTGATGTCCTGTACCTTATGTTAGATCCAGAGCTCTGGTGTTGTTCTGTGAACACTTTCTTCATGAGTTTCCAATCCCTCCACCACAGAGCCTTCCCTGCTTTGATTTCTTTACTGATACCCATACCAGAAGCTCTAATCACCTGCTTGCTTTTTATTGCAATTCACTTGGCATATTTTTTTTCAATCCTTTAACTTTTAGTC
>NW_006419216.1:1840-3276 GCF_000296735.1 Chrysochloris asiatica | reverse complement strand
TTGTAATGTTTCCATGTTCTTCTTGGATTTTCATTTTCTTGGTATGTTGTGAAATGTTAATTTTCTTTGAGTTTACCTTATAGTCCATTATCTTTTCTCTCCACTTAGTACAGTCTAATTTACCTTGTAATCTACCTGACTTTCTCATCACCTGGATCTCTGTCCTTATGTGTTTAACTTTTTTACATTGCAATTGTTTTGATCATAGACTAACCTCCCAGATTCTGAGTTTGTTTTTGGGATTTTGTTATTTTCTCGATTCTTCCATCTGTCAATTTCAGTCTGAGAGATGTTGCCACATATGTCAATTTCTGGTTGCTGTCTGTTCTTGTTGGTTCTCAGTCCAGAGAACTACCTTTAAGATGTTTTCTAGTGCATGATTGTTTTGGCAAAATCCCTTAGCTTTTGTTTAGCCTGGAATGTTTTGATTACACCGTCGTATTTGATTGATAGCTTTGCTGGATAAAAGACTCTTGGTTGGCATTTTTTTTTTTTTCTTTTAGGATTTTACATATGTCTCCCCATTGCCTTCTTACTTGCATTGTTTCTCCTGAGAGATGTGACCTTAATCTGTCTTGTTTGCCTTTGTATATAATGCTTCTGTTTTCCCTAGCTGCTTTCAGGATTCTGTCCTTATATTTTATTTTGGAGAGCTTGATTATGATACATGTCGGTGGTTTCTTGGGGCGTCTATCCTTCCTGGGGTTTGTTGAGCTTCTTGAATGTTTATCTTTTCACTTTTCAGGATATTAGAGAAATTTTCTTCCAGCAGTTCTTCAACTATGTCCTCTATGGACTTGTGTGATTCTTCTTGTTCTGGAATGCAAATAATTCTTAAGTTATTCTTCTTCATGTTGTCCAACACAAATCTTATACCTTCTTCAGATTTTTTTCATCCTTTTTTCTGTTTGTTCTTCTTAGTGGTATTGAGAGATTTGTTTTCCAGGGCACTGGTTCTATCTTTAATCTCTTCTACTCCTTTGCTTTTTCAGTGTATTGTCCATTTCTGATATTCTATTATTGTTTGTTTGGATCTCTTTATGTAGGTTTTGAATCATTTCCAATGCTCTATTTATCTTATTTGATTGTTTCTGTAGTGCTTTCCTAACTTCTTCCTTATTTTTCTCAACTCCATTGTAAAGTGTTTTGAAACGTTTTATAATTATTTTTCTATATTCCTTCTCAGGCATTTCCAAGGCCTGGCCTCCTTCCAGAATGGAGTCCAGATCTTTCTCTAGGTCATTTGTCTCAGACATTTATCTTGTTTCTGAACATGTGTTGGTATGGTCATCTGCTTTTGTTTCTTGGACATGTGCAGTATTTATCTGTGGCCTTAATATTTAATTAAGTACGTGTTTTGGTATTTTGTATGCTTTCTGATTGCTACCAGGTAGATGTGATCAGGATATGGGCTCCCCTTTTCAAGCTTATTATTG
>NW_006419216.1:0-515 GCF_000296735.1 Chrysochloris asiatica | reverse complement strand
GTATTGCTGATGGTGAACCTCATGGCCTCTCCTTGTCACTTTTTTAAAAAGTAAGTTTATATCATCTTCATATCACAGGTTGTTGAGTCTTCTGCCAATCCTGATACCTTATTCTTCTTCATATAATCCAGTTTCTGAGATTTTTGCTCAGCACACAGACTTAATAACTAAGTAAAAGAATATAGCTCTGGCACACATCTTTCATGAAATTAAATTATTCAGTGTCCCCTTGTTCGGTTTGAACAACTGGCTCTTGGTCTACATACACATTCCTCATAAGCACAATTAAGTGTTCTGGAATATCCATTTCTTAAAATGTTGCCTAGAGCTTGTCATGATTTACACAGTCAAAAGCCTATGCATAGTCAGTAAAATACAGGTAAGCATCTTTCTGGTGTGTTCTGTTTTCAGCCTGATTATAATGGTGGTGGTGGTGTTCTATGGAGTCTGGTTCAACTCATAGGCCCTGTACATGGTTCCTGAGGCTATAAATCTTTACGGGAGCAGAAAGCCTC
>NW_006419215.1:3394-4120 GCF_000296735.1 Chrysochloris asiatica | reverse complement strand
TTCTCCACATCATTTACTTTCTTGACTGCTGCTTCCATGAGTTTTGATTTTGGATCCATGCAAAATGAAGTATTTAACAACTTCAATGTTTTCTCCATTAACCATCATTTTATTTATTGGTGAAATTGTGAGGATTTTTGTTTTATGTACAATGAAGTATAATCCATATTGTAGCCTGTAGTCTTTGGTCTTCATCAGTATTTTAAGTCCTCTTTTCTTTCAGAAAGCAAGGTGGTTTCATCTGCATAGTATATGTTGTTTATGAATCTTCTCTGCTATTCATAAATTTTTCAGTCACTAAATATTTGGAAGAAGTTCTTCTTTCATTCTTCCTAGTTATATGAAGAAAAATGTGGTATCAGGATTGGAGGAATACTCATTAACAACCTGTGATATGCAAATGATACAACCTTCCTTGATGAAAGTGAAGAGGACTTAAAATATTTACTGAGAAAGATCAAAGAACACAACATTCAGTATGGATTGTACCTTAATGTAAAGAGAAAAAATCCTCCCCACTGGATGAATAAACAGCATTCTTATCAACTTGAGAAAAGATTGAAGTTGTCAAGATCAACACACATGGCAGGAGCAGTCAAGAAATCACACGAAGTATTGCATTAGGCAAATCTGCTGCACAAGACCTTTTGAAAGTTTTGAAGAGCTAAGATGTCAGCTTGAGGACTAAGATGTTCCTGACCCAAGCCATGTCATTTTCAATAACCT
>NW_006419215.1:0-474 GCF_000296735.1 Chrysochloris asiatica | reverse complement strand
TGATGGAATGAAAATTGAAATTTTTCAAGAAAGTGAGGCGGCACAGGAGGCCCTCACTCATCTCTGCCAAGAAATTTGGAAGACAGCTATCTGGCAGACTGATTAGAAGAGATCCATATTTGTGCCCATTCCAAAGAGAGGTGACCCAACGGAATGCAGAAATCATCAGACAATCTCTTTAATATCTCAAGAGAGTAAGGTTTTTCTAAAGGTAATACAGGCTCCTCATAAGCACAATTAAATATTCTATAACATTCAGTTTCTGCAACGTTGTCAATAGCTTGCGATGATCCTCACAATCAAAAACCTTTGCATAGTCAGGGGCTTCCGGTTTGCCAGGGTGGCCAGGCGGTGCTTGTGAGTAGGGGCTCCGGGATCTGGGAGGGGAAGCTCGTGAGTTGAGCCTCCCAGGTGGGAATTCACAGTCTCACGGTCTGCGTAAAGCTTAGTGCGCCAGAGGCTTAGACCCGTTTC
>NW_006419214.1:0-3396 GCF_000296735.1 Chrysochloris asiatica | reverse complement strand
AGGGGAGTATAATCAATGTAATGAAACAAGTTATATGAATGGTTGAATGTGAAACTGATGATGTGCCCTGTAAACTTTCACTCAATCCAAAATAAAAACCTTTATATATATATAAAAGGTTTTATAATAGTTAATCTTACAGTCCAGAAACAGGACCTTAGGATCATAAAGGGAGAAGAGCACGAGTGGAATGTGGGACCATATCCAGAGAAGCAGTGACACCAGAGATGGAGGCAAAGATGAAGGCATAGAGAGAAAGAATAGCTGAGGACTCTAGACTCATGGAAAGATAAAAAGGCTGATTGCTGGAAGCCAGGAGGCAGGCTTGCAGAATGTGCCCTTTGATTGTTTAAATTATTATATGTTCCTGAGTGTTTTTTGTGTACATCTCCCCACCCCACCCCCAAAAAACAAACAAAAACAGAGGGAATAGAAGCAAATACTGTTGAATGATGATGCACGGAGGGTATTGTAATCATTGCAATGAAACAATATGTGTAAAACTGATGTTCTCCCATGTAAACTATCACTCAATTCGCAATAAAAATGAAAAATAAATAAACAAATAGTGGCTACTGATTCTGTAGAGAGGAAAGAAGAGTAATGAAAGCTGAAGACACATGGAAACAATACATCCAATGGACTAATGGGGCTTGGGAACATCTATTTCCACAACCCTGAGGCCAAAAGAACTGGATGGTGCCCAACTACCACTACCAACTGTTCTGGAAAGAACCACATTAGAAGGTTCCTGATGCAGTGGGAGAGAAAGGTGAAACAAAACTCAAAATCCTATAGGACACCAGGCTTACTGATCAGTTAGACACTAGTGAAACCTCCAAGAGTATGGCCCTTAGTTACCCTTCCAAACTTCTTTCCCCATGGCTCAATTTTCAACCAACCAATAGACAGGTTGATAAGGAGAACAATAGCACAAATGAGGTATGCATATCTTAGAATAATCAACCTTAAAATCGAAAGGACAGCATTTACCCAAGGAAAAAATCAGAAGGGTTGGGAAAGAAGGAGGAATGGAAAGGAGAAACATGGTATAAGAGGAATAAATGATGTTCCATTGAAAGGATTACAATCATTGAGATGAAACAAAGTGTATGATTTGCTGAATGTGAAACTGATGATCTGCTTTGTAAACCTTCACTCAACTCACAATAAAAAGTCAGGGAAAAACAAAAGTCACTTTTGCCTCCCCCAATCAGTGTTTCTCAGACAGCAATTAAAAAAAAGAAGAAGAAGAAGAAGAAAGAAAGAAATCAAATTACATTTTGCATTGGGCAAATCTGCTGCAAAAGACCTCCTTAAAGTGTTAAAGAGCAAAGATTTCATTTTGAGGACTAATATATGCCTGACCCAAGCCAGGGTATTTTCAACTGCTTGCTAGGCACGTGAAAGCAGGACAATGGATAAGGAAGAAAGGAGAACAATGTGCAAAAACTTTTGACTGTGTGGATTTTACCAGACTATGGATAATTTTTCAAAAAGCGGGAATTCCAGAGCACATGATGTGCTCATGAGATACCTTTACATAAATCAAGAGGCAGTCATTCAAACAGAACAAGAGGATATTGAATGGTTTAAAATCAGAAAAGTGTCCACCATGGTTGTATTCTGTCACCACACTTAGTAAATCTGTATGCTGAGCAAATAATCCAAGAAGCTGAATTATATGAAGAAAAACATGGCATAAGGATTGGAGGAAGATTCTTTAACAACCTGCAATATGCACATGATACAACCTTGCTTGCTGGAAGTCTAGAGGACTTGAAGTACTTCCTCATTAAGATCAAAGAACACAGCCACCAGAATGGATTGCACTTCAACGTAAAAAAAGTGAAAATTCTCACAGCCGAACCAATAAACAACATCATGATAAATGGAGAAAAGATCAATCTTGTCAAAGATTTCATTTTACTTGAGTTCACAACCCATGCTCATGGAAGCAGCAAGCAAGAAATCAAACAATGTATTGCATTGGACAAATCTGCTACAAAAGACCTCTTTGATGTGTTAAAGAGCAAAGATGTCACTTTAAGGACTAAGATGTGATTGACCCAAGTTGGACAATGAATAAAGAAGACCAGAGAAGAATCGATGCATTTGAATTATGGTGCTGGTGAAGAATATTGAATGTTCTATGGTCTGCCAGAAAAACAAACAAGTCTGTTTTGGAAGTTCAGCCAGTTTGCTCCTTAGAAGAGACTATGTTGAGTCTGTCTCTTATACTTTGGACATGTTGTCAGGAAGGACTAGTCCCTGGAGAAAATAGGAGGGTCAATGAAAAAGAGGAAGACTCCCAACGAGATGGATTGACACAGTGACAGAAATAATGGGCTCAAACACAACAGTCATTTGGAGGATGGTACGGGACCTTGCAGTGTTTCCTTCTGTTGTAAGCATTGGGTTACTTTGAGTCAAAACCAATTTCATGGCACCTAATGGCAATGTCAACAAGGTTTTAATTTAGGATTAATTGTAGAATCAATTTACTATTATTTGTCTTCTTGTGGCAACCAGTAAAATTTGTCTGAAGTTGTATATTTTTTTTAATGTAATATATTTTTGTTTGGCTATTGAAAATATACACAGAATTGACACCAATTTAATGATTCAGTCATATGTCTTTTTACTGAAGTCATATTTTAAGCTCTGCTTTTGAAGTTTGCTCTGTATTTTTTTTTATATAAACATGTTATTATAAGGCTATTTTTGTGAGAAAATGTAGAATTTGTTATTCTTTCTGAGAAAATAATAAATAAATAAATAAGTATATAAAGGTTGACAGACTATTTGTACATGGTATTTACCTTTACTACAAACATACCACTTGATTTATTGACTGCTGTTTCCACAGGAATTGATTATGGGTCCTAGTAAAATGAAATCTGTGATAGTTTCAATCTTTTCTCTATTTATCATGATGTTGTTTACTGGTCCAACTGTAGGGATTTTTGCTTTCTTAACATTGATTTCTAATCCATACTGAAGGCTATATTCTTTGATCTTCGTTAGTAGGTGCTTCAAGCCCTCTTGACTTTCAGCAAACAATATTGTATCATCTGCATATCACAGGTTGTTAATGAGTCTTCCTCCAATCCTGATGTGGTCTTCTTCTCCAGATAGTCCAGTTTCAGCATACAGATTTAGAAAGCATGGTGAAAGGACACAACCTGACGCACACGTTCAAACCTTGTCCTGTTTGAATGACTGCCTCTTGGTCTATTTACAGGCTCCTCATAAGGAGCTCTGGTAGCGTAGTTGCTACGAATCGGGCTGCGAACCTTATGGTCAGTGGTTCGAAACTACCAGCCGCTCCGCGGGAGAAAGATGAGGCTTTCTGCTCCCGTAAAGATTTACACCCTTGGAAACCCTGTACAGGGT
>NW_006419213.1:2199-3143 GCF_000296735.1 Chrysochloris asiatica | reverse complement strand
AAAAATATGGAACAAAACTCAAAATTATTTAATAAAAAAAGATCAGTTTACTGGTCAGAAAGAGACTACAGGTACTTGGGACTATGAGCCTCGACCACCCTTGAGGTCTGGAAAGGAACTCATCCTTGTGGCCCAATTTGCAGACAAGCAGTATATATGTTTACAGCAGGGACACCACCACTAGCAAGGTATACTCACTATGGAATGGTCAGTCACTCAAAATCAAAAGGGCAACACTTTCCTAAGGACAAAGTTGAGAAGGGATAAGAAGGTGGGTGGAATACAAACAGAAGCCACAACACAGAAGCAGGATAACTGTTGTTGCATGGAGGGGATTGTAAACATTAAAATAAAAAAAAAGTGTATGGTTTATTGAAAGGAAACCTGATGATCTAGTCTAAACTTTCACTCAATTCACAACTAAAAGTTTAAATAAATAAATAAAAGCATTGTTACAAAATCATAGACATTTTTACTTAACAAAAATAGCAAAATATGGTACTTCTGGAAAGATGGCCAATTAGGTAGATGCACTACATGGATCTTCTACAAAACAAGATATGAGAAATAATATAAAACAGACATAGATGAAAATTCTGAACTTCAGAAGAAAGTTTAAAGAGGTGGATAGAGTGCTTTCTGGGAGGAGAGGTCAAGTAGGGAGGGTGAGAGAGGAAGACTGATTCATGAATGGCAGGCCAGACAGGGCTCCGCCATCTTGTGAGCAGCTTTGGCAGCAGCAGGAAGCCAAGCAGAGCAGATTCGTGCAAGCAAAAGAAAAGTTGTGATTTCTTCCTTTTCCCCATGCTCCCTTGGTGACAACAAATGTGGCCAGCTATGACCCTCATCTACTCCCAGTGCAGAGCCTGCTCTCTGTGAGTTCAGAGCCTTGTGGTTGGAGCCACTGCAGTGTGAGTCTGGAATGCTGTGCTGCTTTGGTGAGT
>NW_006419213.1:0-454 GCF_000296735.1 Chrysochloris asiatica | reverse complement strand
TTACTGCGCCCGTAAAGATTTACAGCCTCGGGAACCCTGTACAGGGTCGTCATGGGTCGGAACCAACTCGACAGCACTTAACAATAACTTAACAACTACATACAAAGAGAACAGATAGCCATCCTTTCTTGCTTCACTTATTCCATTACTTATAATAAAACAGAAGATGTAAGTGGACTGGTGCAGTTTCACTGTACACATTAGTTGTATCATATTAGGCAGAAAGAAGCGTAACTTCATTATTGTCTTATATATAGATTATGCAAGGTTTACGGAGATGTGTACAGGTGGCCAAGTTGACAAGGGGTGGATTGTGATGGTTATTGTCACCTTGGTGAGGCCAGGATTACCAGTGGTTTAGCAGATACTATGTAATCATTCTCCATTTTTCATCTGATATGAGCAGCCAATCAGTTGAAAGGTGAGTGTTCTTGAGGGTATGGCCTGTATCTAA
>NW_006419212.1:3116-3649 GCF_000296735.1 Chrysochloris asiatica | reverse complement strand
ATCCTTAGACATCCTGACATCCTTAGACACAGGTTCTCAAGAATGGAAAATAAGTTTGGATCCATGAAATTGCTCTCCTTTTGGCACATTTGTCTTGTTGAATAATCCTCAAGAGTCATTATTTAGAATCCAAATTCTAGGAGAGTCTCTTTTTCTAAATAACATTATTCCATTAAGTCAAACCAAGGACGTTGTGCACATTTTACTAACAAACAGCACATGAAGGATTCTTTGTCTTTTCTAAGTAAGCTATGATTTCAATATATAATTGAATTCCATTGTGTGTAAAGAAGAGGATCGCATTGTATGAAAAGATTATGAAGAGGTTTTTTGAAAGAGATACGAAAATTGTTACCGTTTGAATCAGGATCGCGTTAAAAGGGGGTGAACACCACGTTCCAGAGACAGAATTCTCAAGCTCATTTGGAATGGAACAAATTCTCACACGTTCCATATTCTATCTTGATAGGAAAGAAATAAAATTGTTTCCTAGATCCTGATATCCTTAGACAAAGGTTCTCATGAGTGTCATA
>NW_006419212.1:0-678 GCF_000296735.1 Chrysochloris asiatica | reverse complement strand
CTAGGAAAGAAACAAAATTGTTTCCAAGATCCTGATATGCTTAGACAAAGGTTTTCATGAGTGTCATATGAGCTGTGGATACTTCTCTTTATGTGAAATTCCTATGCCTGTTGACAAGTTTGTCTCTGTCAACAATCCTGTATACTCATTATTCAGATAGCAAATACTAGGAGACACCCTTTGTCAAATTAACAGGATTCCAATAAGTCAAACGAAAGGCATTCTGCATGTCCTTAGACATCCTGATATCTTTAGACACATGTTCTGAAGAGTGGAATACAACTTTGAATTCATGAAATTGCTATCTTTTTGACACATTTGTCTCGTTGAACAATCCTCAAGAGTCATTAATTAGAACACAAACTCTAGGAGAGTCTCTTTTTTGAAATAAAAGAATTCCAATAAGTCAAACCAAGCAAATTGTGCACGTATTACTGACGAAGATCTTATGCAGGATGCTTTGCTTTTTCTAAGTAAGCTACTGATTTCAATATAGAATTGAATTCCATTGTGTGAAAATTAGAGGATAGCTTTGTATGAAAAGATTATGAAGAGGCTGTTTAAAAGAGATACGACAGTTGTAACCTATTGAATCAGGATCGCGTTAAAAGGGGGTGAATACCAGGTTCCAGAGACAGAATTCTCAAAGCTCCTTTGGAATGGAACAAACTCTAACAC
>NW_006419211.1:1861-2479 GCF_000296735.1 Chrysochloris asiatica | reverse complement strand
TGAAAGCTTAAGGCAGCTTAGTTAAGAAATGTATCAATTTTTCAGGGCTGTATTTGATCATGACATTTTGGTCTTTTGACTTGGTGTTTCCTCCATGTGAGATCTAAGATAGAAGGTAAAATAATTTTCCTGTTTGTCTGAATGTAGACCAATTCTATTCTGAAATGTCACTGCTGCTCAATCTCTTCCCTTGTGCCATACCCACCTTATATGTATTAAAAGCCCTTTGAGATCCTAAAATGCCATTTTACTCATTTTCATAGTCCACAGAGAACTTAGGACAGTGTTTTCACATTTTTTTATTTCTATAAATGTTTGTTGAAGGAATGAGTCAGTATGCCAATGATTTCAGCTGTCTTTTAAATCATAGAAGACATTTAATGCACACATACATATATTGATCTGTGTCTGTGAACATGTGAAGAGAAAGAAAAGGGATCTAACTAAGTACAATTTTTTTTTTTAAGGAAAAATGTAAAAAAAAGTGAAACTGAGGGAAACAAAGGTCAACAAAATTCAGCTTAAAAACTATGATATTTAAGAGAGTAAATAAAACATAAGGTATAAAATGAAACTAAACAAATTTTGAAAATAAGGAATGGTTTTCAGGGAAATACA
>NW_006419211.1:1272-1761 GCF_000296735.1 Chrysochloris asiatica | reverse complement strand
AAACTGAGGGAAACAAAGGTCAACAAAATTCAGCTTAAAAACTATGATATTTAAGAGAGTAAATAAAACATAAGGTATAAAATGAAACTAAACAAATTTTGAAAATAAGGAATGGTTTTCAGGGAAATACAAGGATGATAAATGGAAAAGGTTAGCTAGTTCAAAGAATAGTGAACAATAAAAAGCATAGCACCTAGTCAATTTAAAATAAAATGGAACTTTTGAAAAATGTATCCTCACTAAATAATAGTGTTCATTGTCTATATCTATTTAGTGGACAGCCTTTTAGGTGAGAGTTAAGTAAGAAAGTACACTGCTTTAAACACGTCAGGTCTTGGCCACATTCATCCTCAAGGTGAACAAAATATCTTGGACATCATTTGTCACAGACTTGCCTTAAGGGTAACAGTGTGACCAGGATACTCTTGAGTGCAATTGTGATGTCCAGAAAAACTGGACTGCAGATACGGGAGAATGTTGCCTCTCGCC
>NW_006419211.1:0-470 GCF_000296735.1 Chrysochloris asiatica | reverse complement strand
AGCAAGCCACTGGACGCTGGTGGTCATTTCTAAGCAAACATTCTCAGTCTTGGAGTAGTCTTTGATACAGATTTTTCTGGCCCTCTGGCATTGCTCGTGGCCTCTGGGGAATAACAACTCGTCAGTTGCCTGGACAGCCCTATAAGTCAAGCCAGTACCTTTGGGCTCCCCTGGCCTTCTCACACCTTGCAGAGATGTGTCTCACTTTGTTAGTTTACACCTTAGCCAGGCTCCTAGCAGGACTTGGATGAAGCAGGACTATGAAGCACTGACCTCCCTTGTGACCCAACATCCCAGCCATTGCCTTTACACTTGACCCTGGGAGAACATCACAGCCTGCTACTGGGATCTTCCCACAGGCTCCAGCATGCGAATAAAGAAAACACTTAGTCTTGGAGAGCCACTGAAGCAGTGGGTTTGTTAAAAAAGCTGCACATCGACCAGAGGAATGTCTCTCCCCCTTCAACATC
>NW_006419210.1:2336-3422 GCF_000296735.1 Chrysochloris asiatica | reverse complement strand
ATTTTGTTATTTCCTGTGTTGTCCATTCTGCCACAAGTCTTACAGCCCTCCATCTCATCTGCCATATTGGTATATTACACAAACAACAAATACAATCTTGTTAATTTCCTGTTTTAAAACCATCTGACTTCTTCCGGGTACATACTTAAAAGATTGTAAAGAAGGGACTCAAACACATATGTGTACACCAACATTCACATAGCTGAAAGATAAAAATAACAGAAATATCTATCAACATTTGAATGGATAGATAAAATATTTGTGGATATGAAAAATGGGTAAGCACAATGGAATATTATTCAGCCATAAGGAGAAATGAAATTTTGATGTATGCAATGACATGAAGCCACTACTCATGTTTGTTGTATTATGGTGGCATACATGTTGCTGTGATTCTGGAAGCTGTGCCAACAGTATTTTAAACACCAGCAAGTAACTCCATTGTGGAAAGATTTCAGCTGAACTTCCAGACTGAGACAGATTAGGAAAAAGGAAAGACAGACTATTCCAAATAGTTAGCCACTGAAAATCTTATGAATAGTAGTGGAACACTGTAAGATAGCACCAGAATATTGAATATTGAAACATGATGAAGAGCACCAGAATATTGTCAGATATAGTGCCCGAAGATCAGCTCATCAGGGTGTAAGTCGTTTAAAATACTATTAGAGAAGAGCTGCCTCCTCCCAGCAGAGTTGACCGTGGTAATGCAAATAGAATAAACCATTTTGGACCTTCATTTGCTGATGGAACACAATTCAAAATGAAGAGAAACAGCTGTAAACACCCATTAATAATCAGAACATGGAATGTACAAAATATGAATCTAGAAAAATGGGAAATTGTGAAAAATGAAATAGAACACATAAACATTGTTATCCTAGGCATTAGTGAACTGAAATGGATTGGCATTGGCCATTTTGAATCTGACAATAATATGGCTTACTATGCTGGGGATGACAAATTGAAAAGGAATGGTGTCACATTCATTTTCCAAAAGAACATATTAAGATCTTTCTTGAAGTACAATGTTGTCTGTGATAGGATAATAACCAAACGCCTACTAAGAAGCCCAGTTAATACCAC
>NW_006419210.1:0-1259 GCF_000296735.1 Chrysochloris asiatica | reverse complement strand
AACAACAACAACAACAACATTGGCAAAATATTGAATGATGCAGAAAGAATCAAAAGAAGATGGAAGGAATACACAGAGTAACTATACAAAAAAGAAATGAACGATGTATAGCCATTTCACAAGATAGCATATAATCAAGAGTCAACGGTACTGAAGGAAGAAGTCAAAGTGCTCTGAGGCATTGTCAAAGAAGAAGGCTCTGGGAATTGATGAAATACAGACTGAAATATTTCAACAAATTGATGCAACACTGGAGGCATTCACTTATCTATGTCAAGTTATTTGGAAGACAGCTACCTGACCAACTGATTGGAAGAGATCCATATTTGTACACATTCCAAAGAGAGATGACCCAACAGAATGCAGAAATAATTAGACAATATCATTAATATTATATGCAAGTAAAATGTTGTGAAAATGGCTGCAACAGTACATTGCTATAGAACTGCCAGAGGTTCAGACGAGTAAATGGAATGAAGGATATCATTGCTGATGTCAGATGGTTAAAAGCAGAGAATATCAGGAAGATGTTACTCTCATTTTGTTGACTATGCAAAGGTTTCTAATTATGTGGATCATGACAAGCTATGAACAACATTGCAGAGGATGAGTATATGAACATATACCAAGAAGCAGTCGTTCGAACAGAACAAGGGGACACTGAATGTTTTAATATTAAGAAAGGTGTGTTACGGGATTTCATTCTTTCACCATTTACTCAATATGTACCCTGAGCAAATAATCTGAGAAACTGAGTTCTAGGAGGAAGAACATGGCATTAGAATTGGATAAAGATTCACTAACAACTTGAAATATGCCAATGATACAACTGTGCCTTCTAAAAGCAAAGAGGACTTAAAATATCTACTGATGAAGATCAAAGACCACAGTGTTCAGTACGGGTTGTGCCTCAATGTAAAGAAAGTGAAAATCCTCACTACTGCGCCAATAAATAACACCATGGTAAAGGAGTCCAGGTGTAGTTATTGTTGTTGTTAGGGGCCATCGAGTCGGTGCTGACTCATAGCGACGCTATGCACAAGGAACAAAATACTGCCTGATCCTGGGCCATCCTCACTACTGTTGCCATGCTTGAGTCCATCGATGCTGCCACTTGGCCAATCCATCTCGTTGGGGGATTCCTCTTTTTCTCGGACCCTCCATCTTACCAAATAAGATATCCTTCTCTAGCAACTGTTCCCTCCTGACAATATGTCCAAAGTATGAGAGATGAAGTTTGGCCATCCTGGCCTCCAAGG
>NW_006419209.1:2950-3665 GCF_000296735.1 Chrysochloris asiatica | reverse complement strand
ATAGCTCTCATTATTTGGACACGTTGGACTCATCTGCCATGTAGCTAGAACTCTGTATATGGTAATATTCCACTACTCTATCATGTACTTAGCCATTTCTATGAAAATATTGGACTTGTCTTCCAAGTAGCTAGCTCTCTGTATATGGACATGTTGGACTCATTAGCAATGTAGCCATCTCTCTTTGTATGAACATGTTGGACTCATCTTCCTTGGTGATAGTACTCTACATATATACATGTTGGACTCATCTGCCATAAAGCTAACTCTCAGTATATGACTATGTTGGACTCTTCTGCCATGTAGCTATTAGTCTGTATATGGACATGTTGTAGTACTCTACCATGTAGCTAGCTCTCAATATATGGACACATTGGCCCATTTTCCATGTAGCTAGAGCTCTGTATATGGAAATGTTGTGTGACTCTGCCATTTAGCTCTGTATATCGACATTTTTTACTCCTTTGCCATGAAGCTAGCTCTCTGTGCATGTATATGTTGGACTGATTTGCCACGTAGGTAGCTCTCTGTATATGAACATGTAGCTAGCTCTCAGTTCATGGACATGTTTGACTCAATAGCCATGTAGCCATTTGTCTCTGTATGAAGATGTTGCACTCATCTACCTTGAATCCTGCCCTATAAATATACACATGTTGGACTCATCTGCAATGAAGCTAACTCTCAGTATATGGACATGTTGGACTCATCTGCC
>NW_006419209.1:722-1273 GCF_000296735.1 Chrysochloris asiatica | reverse complement strand
TTGGACTGATCTGCCATATAGATATCTCTCTGTATATGAACATGTTGGACTCATCTGACATGTAGCTGAAACTCTGTATATGGACGTGTTTGACTTCTCTTCCATGTAGCTGGCTCTCAATATATGGACACGTTGGACTACTCTGCAATGGAGCTAGAACTCTCTTTATGGAAATGTGACACTACTCTGCAGTTTATATGTATATGGACATATTGGATTCATCTGCCATGTAGCTAGCTTCCTGTGCATGCATATGTTGGACTGATCTGCCATGTAGGTAGCTCTCTGTATATGAACATGTTTGACTTGTCTGTCATGTAGATAGATCTCTGTATATGGATATGTTGGTCACATCAGCCATGTAGCCAGCTCTCTCTGAATGAACAAATTGGACTCATCTGTCATGTAGCTACTCCTCTAAAAATACACATATTGGACTCATCTTCCATGTGGTTAAATCTCATGCATGCAGCTAGTACTCTATATATGGACATGTTGGACTCATCTGCCATGTAGCTCTAATTCTGTATATGGAAATGTTGCTCTTTTCT
>NW_006419209.1:0-622 GCF_000296735.1 Chrysochloris asiatica | reverse complement strand
ATTGGATTCATCTGCCTTGTAGCTAGTCCTCTAAATATACACATGTTGGACTCATCTGCCATATAGCTAACTATCAATATATGGACATGTTGGACTAATCTTCCATGTAGGTAGCTCTCTGTATATGAACATATTGGACTTGTCTGCCATGTAGCTAGCTCTCTGAATATGGAAATGTTGGACGCCTCAGAAATGTAGCCAGCTCTGTCTGCATGAACATGTTGGACTCATCTGCCTTGTAGCTAGTCCTCTATATATACACATGTTGGACTCCTCTGCCATGTAGCTAAATCACAGTATATGGACATATTTGACTCATCTGCCATGTAGCTAGTACTCTGTATATGGACATGAAGGACTTCTCTGCTATGTAGCTAGCTCTCAGCATATGCACACCTCGGAATCATCTGCCATGGAGTCAGAACTCAGTATATGGAAATGTGGCACTACTCTGCCATGTTGCTGGCTCTATGTATATGGACATATTAAACTTGTCTGCCATGAAGCGAGCTCTGTGAATGGATATGTTGGACTGATCTGCCATATAGATATCTCTCTGTATATGAACATGTTGGACTCATCTGACATGTAGCTGAAACTCTGTATATGGACGTGTTTGACT
>NW_006419208.1:2498-3420 GCF_000296735.1 Chrysochloris asiatica | reverse complement strand
GTCGCTGCTTTTCCAGGCAGAGAGACTCAGGCTCTTCCTTCTTGATGGTCCTGGGATTATCTGTTCCTGAAATGAAAGATTGACTACTCCCCCCTTTTTAGTTACACATCTTCTACTATTACAATTTGTTCACAACCACAATTTATCCTATTAACAATTACTCACAATTGAAACATAAAAATTCCATCAGCATCATCTCTGTCCCTCTTTCAACAGACCCATCCGAAAAAAAAGGAAAAATAATGGGGATTCTCCTTTGTCCCCTCATTCTAAAACTAAGCACACCCATGAGAGGTAGTGAGTCAGCCACTTCACACAACACTTTATGTTGTTAAATGCCATTGAATCAGTCCTGACTCATAAAGACCCTGTAGAGGGTTTCTGAGGAGTAGCTGGTGGGTTTGAACTGCCAACCCTGTAGTTTGTAGTCCAGTGCAGTGCTGCACTAGGAGTTCTCATGCCTTCATGGCCCCCATTTTTCATAGCCAATGTCTAAATTGTCCATCCCTATCCTGGTGTGGCGCTGTGGGCTAATGTGGCAGACTGCAAAGTCATTTGAATTGCAGGGTTGGTGGTTCAAGCTCACCAACTGCTCCTTGAAAACCTTATACAGGTTCGTTATGGGTCAGAAGTGACTTGATGGCCATTAACAACAACAACAACATCAACCTACTACATTGAGGAAACAAGCATGTTACTTGATTTGAAGAATCTTCCATTCTGGTTGGAATTTTGGGCAACTGCATCCGTAAGTAAAAGTCCAATTAATCAAATTGTAGCAAGTAACACTTTCTCACAGAATCCAACATCTTTATCTTCATCTGGTTAGATTCTGATCACAGCTCTGTCCTACCCATCCAAGCTAGGTCAAATGGGTATCAGTTGCAAGTTTGGGAGTTCACACACACCTCCCCGCACTTCA
>NW_006419208.1:0-908 GCF_000296735.1 Chrysochloris asiatica | reverse complement strand
TAATCTCATATGCATGTGAAGTTAGGCAGTGAATAAGGAAAAACGTAAAAGAATTGATGCATTTGAGTTTTGGTGTTGGCGGAGAATATTAAAAGTACCATGGGCTGCCCAAAGAACAAACCAATCTGTGTTGCAAGAAGTACAACCAAAATGGTGCCTGGAAGCTAGGATGGCTAGACTTCATCTCTCAGACTTTGGACATACTGTCAGGAGGGACCAGTTCTTGGAGAAGGATATCATATTTAAAGAGGAAGTCCCCCAGGAGATAGACTGGCGCAATGGCAGCTGCAATAGGCTCACGTGTAGCAAAGAATGTGAGGCTGATGCAGGGCTGGACAGTGTTTCATTCTTTTGTGCATGAGGTCACTATGAGTTGGTACCTACTCTATGGCACCTTACAACAACAACAAAAACATCTTTCTGGCATTCTTTGCTTTCAGAAGTGATCCATCTGCTGTCAGCAATGATATTCCTTGGTCCATGTCCCTGTTTGAATCTGGTCTGAAACTCTGGCAGGTCCTTGTCAATGTACTGCTATAGCAGTTTTTTAACTGTCTTTAGCAAAATTTTACTTGCTTGTGATATTTGCGATATTAATGGTCTTGTTTGATGATTTCTGCATTCGGTTGGGTCACCTCTGTTTGGAATGGGAACAAATATAAATCTCTTCCAATCTGTTAGCCAGGCAGCTGTCTTTTAAATTTTTTGGCATAGATGAGTTAGCGCCTCCAGTGCTGCCTCAGATTTTTGAAAGATTTCAGTTTGTATTCCATCCATTCCTGGAGTCTTGTTCTTTGCCAATGCCTCTAGGACATATTAGAAATATTCCTTAGGTATCATTGGATCTTGATCACATGTTATCTCGTGAAATGGTTGAACACTGACCATTTATTTTTGGTATAGTAACT
>NW_006419207.1:2408-3435 GCF_000296735.1 Chrysochloris asiatica | reverse complement strand
GGATCCACAGCACCATAACCAGACAAAATGGTAACGATTTTAACCTCGAGCTTTTGAAATGTTTTGCTACGAAGCAATAGGTTAACTGGTACATTACTCTACCAAAATGGTTTTAAGTTGAGAATGCTCTCACAAGGTGGTATATTTTCATACTGTAAGAATGGCATATTAATGTTAGCCTGAACAGGTGCCTTTAAACAGATAAGCTGAGCTGAAGAAAAAGAGTCTGACTGAAACTAAAGTAGTAGAAGTATACTGATAATAAAGATGAATTCCTTTAGCACATCACTAAATACATTCTAAACCCCGGTACTTTCTGTATGACATACTAATCTTACGCATATTGTTAATGGGAACAAGATAACTCTTCTATTTCCTTAAAGGGTGTAAAAATGTATGTTATGTGTTATAATACATATATCCTATTAACGATTTAACCTAGTAACAGTCTGTCAAATAGTATGCTATTAACAAACATCAAATTGGGAAGATTTTACTATTCCCAACTTTCTCTACAAAAGAACACATGAAGCCTCCTATGTTGAAATTAATCATCCACAAACATGGACATAAATAAAAGTACAACACGCAGATGGTTATAGTTTTCTTAAGTTGACCCACTGAGAGGAACATGAATCAGTACACTCATCTGTGGAGTCCTGGTGTGGCACTGTAGATTAATGAGCTGGACTGCAAGATTGTTTTGAACCACATGGTCGGTGGTTTAAACTCATCAGCCACTCTTTGGAAACTCTATACAGGGTTTCTATGAGTTGTTACCGACTTGACGTCACTTAACAACAACACTCATGCTGCATGCCTATGTCACCACTGCATTGGTCCAACATGACAGAAGCCGTGTCATCGCTTTTACCTTCTCAGTAAGCATCACAGCACCTTGCACCTAGTAAGTCTCAGAGGATATTTGTTAAATATTTGTTAGATATATGGACTTACTATGATAATTAACAAAACAATCATCTATTTCTTACCTATCTCCCATATCCCCTGTAAGCCTTGTGGCTTG
>NW_006419207.1:0-723 GCF_000296735.1 Chrysochloris asiatica | reverse complement strand
TCGCATTCAGCAAGCAAAGTTTAATCATCTACATATCACAGGCTATTAATGAGTCTTGCTCCAATCCTGACATACCACGGTCTTCTTCATATTATTCAGCTTCTCGAATGATTTGCTTAGCATACAGATTGAATAAATATGGTAAAAGAATACAAGCCTGGCATCCAACTTTCCTGATTTAAATAATTCAGTGTCCCTTTGTTCTATTACAAAAGCTGCCTCTTGGTCTATGTACAGACTCTTCATTAGCACAGGTACATGTTCATGAATACTCATTCTTCACAAAGTGATTCGTTGCTTTTCATGATCCACACAGTTGAAAGCCTTTGCAAAGCAAATAAAGCACAGGTAAATAACTTTCTGGTAGTCTCTGTGTTCAGCTGAGATTCATCTGACTTCAGCAATGACATTACTAGTTCCATGTCCTTCTCTGAATACAGCTTGAACCTCTGGCAGTTTACTGTTGCAACCACTTTTGAATTATCTTTAGAAAAACTGTACTTGCTTATGATATTAATGGTATTTTCCAATGATTTCCACATTCCATTGGCACAAATATAGATCTCTTCCAAACAGTTGGCCATTTAGTTGTCTTACAAATTACTTGGCATAGATGAATGGGTGCTTGCTGTGCTACATCAGTTTACTGAAAAATTTCAATATGTATTCCATCAAGTCACAGAGCCTTGTTCTTTTCCATTGCCTTCAGTACACTTTGGACTT
>NW_006419206.1:2615-3398 GCF_000296735.1 Chrysochloris asiatica | reverse complement strand
AATATTGGTTTCCTTTGCCTACTATTGTAGAATAGACACTTGAGTGGGATAAAAAGGAATGTCGGGAAACAAGATTACAGAAAGCTTGTAAGCCCATCTTCAGCCTATAACTGATTGGAATACCTAAAAGTTCTAGAACTTGCCCAGTGGAAATAGGCCTCTTGCAAAGCCTTTGCAGTATATAGGACCTTAGGTGGAATCCTGAGCCCCATTCAGAACCTTTTGAGGTGGGACATTCTCACTAGACAGGACAAGCAGACCAGCCTAGAACAGCTAGAGCAACAGAAGATATATCTTCAAAGAAAGATCATCAGGAAAAACCCAAAACAAAAATGGCAGTATGATTGGCAACTACAAAAATAAGCAAGTTGCTTGCTGGGAAGCCATTAAGGCAAGCAATCAAGTCCCTTCAGGACAACTGCCCTCTAAGACTGAAACTCAAAGGGAACACATGAGCTGGCATGTAGCTTGCTGGTGACCATGTTGGTCTACTAGTGAGTGGAAGAGGGGGAAAGACAGCAATGAAGAAATGGGCTGAGTTCAACCACATGCCATAAACGCCTATTGACCTGGAGATGAGAGAGAGAAGAGGAAGAGGCTGGTTGGTCCAAAGTGTGGTGAGACCTTGGGACACCTGAGCCCATGGTCAAGGACATAACAACAGAGGGCTAGAGCTGAGAGTAAAGCATCCAGCTGATACGAAGTGAGGGGAGATACACAAGAATGCTCAAACTTGCAGATAGTACCCATTTGACCTAGCCTTGATGGCTTGATAATCAGAAC
>NW_006419206.1:0-864 GCF_000296735.1 Chrysochloris asiatica | reverse complement strand
AAAGTATTTGACAACTTTAATCTCTTCTCCATTTATATGGGTGTTGTTTATTAGTCCAGTGGTGAGGATTTTTTGTTTTCTTTACATTGAGATGCCATACATATTGAAGACTATGGTCTCTGTTCTTCATCAGTAAGTATTTTAAATTCTCTTCATTTTTAGAAAGCAAGGTTGTACTAGCTACGTATTGCAGTCTTCCTCCAACCCTGATGCCATGTTATTCTTCATATAATCCAGCTTCTCAGATTATTTGCTTAGCATACAGGTTGAAAAGGTATGGTAAAAGAATAGAATTTGAGTATAAGCATTATGATGCAGACAGCATCAAAAGAAAATGGAAGGAATACACAGAGTCAGTGTACCAAAAGGAAATGGTTGATATTTAGTCATTTCAAGAGGTAGCATATGATCAAGAGCCAATGATACTGAAGGAGGAAGTCCAATGTGCATTGAAGGAATTGTCAAAAAATCAGGCACCAGGAATTGATGGAATAAAAATTGAAATCTTTCAAGAAAGTGAGGTGGCACTGGAGGCACTCACGCATCTATACCAAGAAATTTGGAAAACAACTGTCTGGCCAACTGATTGGAAGAGTTCTGTATTTGTGCCCATTCCAAAGAGAGGTAACCCAATGGAATGCAGAAAACATTGGACAATATCTTTGATATCCCACGCTAGTAAAGTTTTGCTAAAGGTAATACAGAAACAGCTACAATCATACATTGACAGAAAACTTCCAGAGGTTCAAGCCAGAGTCAGAAGAGGCCGTGGAACTAGGGATATCATTGCTGATGTCTGATGGATGTTGGCTGAAAGCAGAGAATATCAGAAAGATGTTTACCTGTGCCTTATTGACTATGCAA
>NW_006419205.1:2245-3457 GCF_000296735.1 Chrysochloris asiatica | reverse complement strand
TTTTTTTTTTCTACTACTGTACCCTTTTCTTCAAATAAATGAACAACCTTCAAAATTTTGTTTGTTATTTTTTATTTATGTTTGATACAACTATTGAGCCACATTTCTTTCACAGTTATGCTACGTTTTTCTTAAGGTTGTTTTTGGTTTTGTCAAACAGAAAATAGAATGTAAAATGTTTTTGATTATATATATCATGAATATCCACTACTGCATTTCATAATCAGTAGTGTTTGTGTGATGCCATAGAATAAGCACTCGACCTCTAGGTCGGTGGTTCATACTCACCAGCTACTCCTCGTAACCCTATACAGAGTCTCTGTGGGTCAGAACCGACTCAACGGCACACAACAATAATGGTATAATATTTGAATATGAAAACTGTCTTCATCATTCTCGTACAAAATTGAGCACATACAAGTACTCAATTAACTACCATTATGGATTATAAAAAATGTGGCAGCAAACAATCTTACACCAGCCCTATTTATTCATGTGGGCTCAATAATATTTTGGAATGGTCACACAAAATTCAGACACCATACTCTTAATTATGGGGTTTATAAAGGATGTTAACATGTAACAAGTCAGGGTCAAAAACATTCAGAGCACAGTTCTTCTAGTCAGGACAGTTTCTCTTCAGCCATGTACACAGGCAAGCGCCTCAAATCCTTGATATGACTTTTCCCTAAACCAGCAATGTAACAAAGTTATTTTGTTGTTGTTGTAGTCCATACAGACTCATAGTGACCCTATGCACAACAAAACAAAACACTGCCCGTTCCTGGGACAACTTCACAATTGTTGCCACACTTGAACCCATAGCCCCAGGGCATACCACTGCACCATAATCTTCAGCATGAATGTGTCTCAACTCTAGCTTGAGGGGTCAACAAATCTAGCTCCCTTAAGTTCCTGGAAAAAAAGCACTTTACAAGTAGGCCTCTTGTACAAAGTCACTCAACATTACATGATCCATGGGCTAGAAAGGCTTTTGCTCTGTCTCCTGCTCTGGTTCTTGGTTCTGCTGATGATGATCCTCTGCCACTCCTACAATGTCACAGCTTTCTGTCCCTGGGCCAAGGAGGTTGAATGCTTAGGGTTCTTGGGATCCAAAGGACATGCTCCATTTCTGATTCTTCTTTGAGACTTCCATTCCTCCTTCTGAAATGGATAATTTATACCCAAATTGTTGTTGTTATTGTTGTTAAG
>NW_006419205.1:0-570 GCF_000296735.1 Chrysochloris asiatica | reverse complement strand
ATGCATCATCAACCAACCAAAGGGTATACACTACAAACCTGCCCCCCAGTCATCAGCACACAGCCCCTCTCCCTCTCTGTGTCTAACTGACTAGCTGACTTTTGAAATAAACTCAGAATAAGCAATAAATTAATTAACAAAATGGAGTCTGGTCTGCATCTTCCCTCTTTATTACAAGTACCTAGTTCTTTTGAGTTTCTTCACATCACATTCTACTCTTGGCTCAAACAAAGGAATAAGTATGAGAATGGGTGGTGTAGGACTGAGCAAAGCTGCATTCTGTTGTACATATGATCACTATGAGTCAGAATCAACTCAACAATACCTAACAACAATAGCAACAACACTGTAGACTTATACAAATTTAAGGATTTATAGAGATTTTGATGATAAGCAAAAGGAAACAAACCAATAATTTTTATAATTATCCATATTATTTAGCTTAAAAAAATCCAAAAAAACTCCTTCACTGCCATCAAATCAATTCTGACTCATAGTAACCCTTTACTGTTGTTGTTAAGTGTTGTCAAGTCTATTCCAACTCATAATGACCCTGTATAGGGTTTCTGA